>NC_134857.1:4012500-4230000 GCF_049852395.1 Peromyscus maniculatus bairdii
ACTTCCTCTGTTTGGGTAAATCTCAAAATGATAAACTTAGGAGGTACATCATAAGTAAGACATTTCCTTGAGTTGCCTCTTAGATATCGGGGACAATGGGGGTCCAGCCCCTCAATAGTCCCCTCCCAGGATCCAGGAAGAATCTACAACCAGCTGATAATTAATCTTTGATGAAAAGAAATGAGTCTATGTACATGAAAATTCTTAGTCCACACACTTTATTATTCTGTGTCGGTTCTCTCTCTACAAGCTTATACTCTGCTCTCATTTTTAGCTCCTTTCTTGCCCAATTTCTCTTTACATTTATCTGCTGTCCCCTCCAGGTTCTATCTTAATTTTGTCATCTAGTTCTGTCTCTTCTAGGTTCTCATCCATCTAGTTCTTTCCCGTCAGCTCCTCTCCCATCTCTTTCTCTCGCATCTCCTTCTTCCTCATCTTGTTCTTCCCCATCTGGCTCTTCCTCATCTTCCATCTCGTTCCTCTTGTCCTCTCTTCTAGCCCTTCAACCTAGTCCTTCCCCATCTCAGTTTATTCTTCTCAATTTCTTACCCATCTAGTTCTTCCATTCTCTTTTCTCTTCTCCGTCCCTGTGCCCTGGAAGTCTTGGTATATATACACTTACAAGCAGTAATCCCTTGGCAGTGTAAAGCCAGGCTTCCAGGGTCAAATGGAGGGCTGAGAAGAATCACATAGAGGGGCAGTAATTGTTAATTATCATTTGCAACGCCAAAGGGAAGTAACTACGGGGAAGTGAATTAACTAAAGACTAAACTCGGGTTATATCTAAGAAGAGGGATCTTATGTGCTCAACAATAGTCTTAAACGTGATTGGTAGAAAATGTTAAGAATCTGTAAGTTGCTAAGTCAATGGGAGAAAATAAAACTTCTTTTTTCCTGTGGCTCCTATCTGTCCAAGCTATCTACCATTTTTCTGCAGGGTGGAGGAAAGTGTGCTCAGTCACTAGGCAACCTGTGTACAGCTAGATGCCTTTGGTGATAGTTAAAGGCAGATCTGGAACTAGAGGTAAGATTTGGGAGAGGAGGAAGGTAAGCTTAGTTGGCACATTCATCAGGCCTTCTCAAACAGGTAGTCTGGATGCTTAAGTCTGTTCTTAGAGAGTACAGAACTATCTCTGATAAGGCACTTTCCTCCATCTGGGGATGGACCTGGCCGGATGCTGCCAATGATGATAATTACAGGGAGGCTTGAACTGGGGTTCTGGCTGAACATAGCTGTCAGCGCAGAAGATTATCTAAATATTCCTAGAAGTGGTTAGGTAAGGAGTTAGCGGTCTATAAAGTTAGTAAGGCTGTAAGAAAGGAGGGTCCGAGCTGAATTGTGTAAAACTCTTACTTAACATCCACCTGACCTAGGCGGTGTCTCCTTGTGGAATTTACCTTAAAGAAGGAGACTTGTATGTGGACTCTTATTCCTATTAATCCTTGAAAGTGGCTAAGGGAGATATCTGATTCCAGAGGAAGTCTTTCCCGAGGCTGTTCTCCAAATACCTTGAATGTGTATGTCCAGAGAGTGATCAGTCCACACTGTTAGCCCTTCTTAGGGAAAAATCAATTGAGAAAATTATGAAGGCACACATGATTTTCATAACAGAAAACAGCTGATATATAACAAGCCAAATAACACCAAAAGCTCCTTGGAATTTGGCTTCCTCTGGAGGAATTCCCTGATCCCTCCAGGTAGTGACTTTGCCATAACCAGCTGAGTTCTTATGATATATTCTTGTGGGCCACAGCACTTAGAGTCAATGGGAGTAGGTGCTGGGATGGAGTTAGGGACACAGGAGGGCACAGACAGGCCAGGCATTTCTACCTGCAGGAGGCAGACTGGGTCAGGTATCAGACTACTTTGTGGACCTCACAAGTACCTGCTAATGTGACATGAAGCTTGGAGTTCATTCCCCAGGAGAGAGGCCCATGGAAGAAGTACCTGGCCTGTCTGTACCTCCTGCCTAATTACTGGCGAGGTGTCTGCTGGTAAGGAGTGGCTCAACCTGAAAGCTGAGGATGGTGAAGGTGCCATTAGGACTGGTCAGCGGTCTTCTCAAAGTATAGCCCCCAATTGCCTTGGTCATGGTGTCTCTTCACAGCAATAGGAAGGTAAGAGGGGGAGGAGGGATGGACAGTACAAAAGATGGCGGAAAGGTAAAACACCATCATGAGTCCAAGAAAAAGTAAAAAATGAGAAAAACGAGAAATACTTACTTTCTATAACAAAGAGCTCAGTATACAAACAATGCCCAGAAAGTAAAGGAGCAAAGCCAAGCGTGGCTGCAGACACTTGTCATCTCAGCTCTTGGGTGCTGACAAGGGACTGCGGACAGTTCAGAGGACGGACTAGGCTCCGAGGCAGGACCCTGTCTCAGAAGAAGCCACTGCTATAATGAAAAACTAAAAAGAAAGGATTTCCAGATAAGAAATATAGATGGGCCTTCAGCACATGGAAGGTGCTTAAAGCTCCTAATAGGGAGGCAGATCCAAGTTACGTCACAGTTTCCTTCTTTGCCAATCAGATTGTCAGGAATTCAAAAGCTGTGTGCCACAGTGTCGGCACACTGGTGAGGGAGGAACTCTTACGTGACAGAAATGGGAAGTGAGCCAACACACACTGGCAGTACTTACCAGCGCCGTAAAACCACTACCGTCTACCCACCAACAACTCCGGGCACTCATCCACTATCTATTTATGAACGACACACGCACAAGGTTCTTATCATGACACTGTTTATTTTAGCAAAAGACTGGGAATGACCTACATATCTATACATGGAAGGCTGCTCAAATAAACAAGTGCATGGGGCTTATGACAGTTTTCTATGGATGTTATGGCAGAGTCTCCAAGACCCTAGGAGAGGAAACAGGGTTCAGGGTTCAGAAGAATGTCCATAACTTTTCCTAACTCATGTTTGAAAAGTAGGCTATAAGGAAGGGACTACAACCATATATTACCTTATATCTGTACAAAGAGATACTGAAAAGGTACTCGAGGCATGAATTAAATTGTTTGGGTACAGGCAAAGAAGAGCATCAATCCTATTTGCTCATGATAGAGTCTGTTCATGCGCATGGTCCTAAACAGTTGTAGGCAGCTCCACCTTCCAGTCATCCGTGCTGTTTAGATGAGCCCTGTGTGGAGTGGATCTGGAGGAAGTGTTCTAAGTAGGACGGTGATACGAGTCTGAATGTGCTCAATTATTAAACTGATGTGTGGATGCAACTTACACCAACAGGCAAGCTTAAAAGAAAACCACCAATAAAATACTTATAACTCAAAGGCATAATTTCATATATATATATATATATATATATATATATATATATATATTACATGTGTAATATATGTTAAGGCATATATTATATATGCATATATATGTGCACACACACATAAACCAGGCAGTCCCTCTTGAAAATAGCTTCTGTAAAGGTAACTGGGTGATCACTGACTGCCCCAGCAACCATTAACTACCTATATATAATTTCACAATGAAAGCAAAATGACTATGACTCATGGAAAATGAAGGCCACGGACATGAAAAAAATAATTTACAGAGTAGGTGAAATAAGTTTTGAAACATGTGGAATGATGGATAAAAACATTCATGGTAGTAATGCAAAATAAAATAATGGCAAGGTGCAGTTCTTCACTTAATTTAACAAAGATCCCATAGGTGTGGATAAAGGCCTTGTGTGCCATACCCTGCACAGCTCCAGGGATGGGCTCGGCAGCTGGTGAGGGCATGAAGAAAAGACAAACACACAGATATGCAGAAACACTGGGGGCCACCCGGCTCTGCAATGGAGAAACTGCAGCCCCCAGATGCTTAAAGTGTTTACTATATAGGAGTGAGCCACAGGTGTGGTTATTCATGCAGATAAACTGGGAGGCTTTATGAAACACAGCTGGATCAGAGGGACAGGTTTGGTTAATCCCTGTCTCTGTAGGGGAGCAGTCTTCAGACCATAAACATCCTGGAGGAGAAAGCCATGGTGGATGCTTTCCACACATACCATCAACACCCGCACGTGGGCCAGAGGAAGACTTTGCCTCACTGTGGCAGTACCTAAGACGGCTGGTTTTTAAAGATGTTGTCTTTGTTCAGAGCTCTCAGTCCATAGTCAGTTGGCCAGTTGCTCTTGGACCCATGGGTCCCAGTATATTCAAGGAGAGTGAGTGACAGAGAAGAGGCTGGCATTGCCACCAGGAAGCAAGAACAGAGAAGGAAGGGCCAGAGTCCCCTATCCTCTTTAAGAGCACACCCCCAGTGACCTAGCTTCTGTTAGGCCCCACTTCCTAGAGGCTCCCTCATCTATCAGTAGCACCACACTCTGGTGTACAAGCCTCAGGTCTACCGGCCTTCGGGGGCATTGTGGACTCAACTGTAGGAAGCAAGAGCCTTCCAGCACGTACTAATGTGGAAAAGATTCTGTTTCATCTCTAGTTTCTAGATAATGTTTGTTGATTAGAAATGGGAAAAGACGGGATAAGAAACTTACCTATAGTGTGGTCCCTATTATGTTAATGTTTTTGTGACAAGCTGCTTTTTCGAATAGCCAAGCCCAGTATATGTCTCCAGGAGAAAGTGTCACTGTGAAAACTCTTTGGAGTAAGCAGAGCACACAGACGTCAGCAAGCATCCAGCTCACTGCAAGCTGCTTTTCACCAAGCAAAGAGAGGAATTTGCTTTACTGTTGTTTTTAAAATGTATTCTTTGACAACTTCATACATGTAGAATTATTATTATATTCACCTCATTATACTTTTTAACACGCCCTCCCACCCCCACCCCTCCAAGCCTTTCTTCAATGATTACCCCGCCTACTTCATGGCTTTTAAAAATGATTCACCGGGCTGGATTAGAATTGCTTATGTGAGCATGGCGGGAGTCATTTACTGGAACATAAACAACTTCGAAGTGAGTATGCAACTAAAAAAAAAGGCCACGCCCCCAGCAGCCATTAACGTCCAAGAGCTCCCCAGCTGGGAGCGGGGCTCTGTTCTTGAACAGCAAATGCATTCATTAATATCTTTCCTTTTCTTACGCATAGGGACCATACTGTGACCTTTATTTTGAATCTCAATATTTTCATTCAACAAGATCCCTCTGTATTTTTTACTTCCTTATTTTTTCCTAAAATGGTAGAACCTTTTCACTCCCTATAGCAATGTGTATATATAAACATCAAATATATATCTACCACCGGCCTGGCAGCTTAAAGTGACACAGAAGATTTTCTTGCATTTCTGCAGGCCAAAAGGTCAGAATACATGCCCCTGGGCTGACGCTCTGGTGCTGACAGGACTGTGCACATCACAGGCTGCTGGGGGACCCAGTTTCTCTGGCCTTTCACCCCCTGCTCACTGTAGAAGCTGCCAGTTGTGCCTCTGACTCTGCTTCCTATTATTTAGTCTCCCCAACTCCCATTTCTCCTGCCTCCATTTTCCTCTTTAAAGACCCTTTATGATGACATTTGACCCCACGGGATAATTCATGAGCACTCTCCATTCCAAGATCACCTTTGCAGAAGTCTTGTTGTTATCTGGAGTCTCCAGTCCACAGGCTTCAGGAGCTTAGGTGAGGGCAGCTTACCTGAGGGTAGGCAGACCCTGTTCCAACTCAGCACGGGTTTCATGCACCTTCATTTTGTGTTAGGAACATCAGTCTCTGTCTGTTACCATAAAAATGACTCTATTGACTTTTGCATCCCAGATGGAAGTGGAGCCTCCAAATAACATGGCTTTAGTTAGTAATTTAGCTGGTGTAAGCAGGGGATCATTTTGTTGTGATTTGAAATTATACCTAATTTTCATTTTCCAAAGCCTCTTGGACAAGTGTTCCATTCTTTTGTTCTATGTGTGTGTCTGAATGCATGTATGTGGTATGTGTGTGCTTCTATGAATGTGTGTTGTATGTCTGTGGTGTGTGTGTATCTGTGTCTGTGTGTGTTTGTGTGTTTGTGTGTGTGTGTGTCTGTGTGTCTGTGGTGTGGGCTTGTGTTTTCCTAACATCTGGGCAGTCCATTTTGTGTCCAGCAGGTGGCGCTGTTGACATGAATTTACTTCGATCACCTTCAACTACTTTTCCAATTACATGGAACTTTTGGAAACTTAAGTACCACTGCAGGATATTCTTATAAAAACTTCCTTGCCCTAACAGACAGAACATAATCTAAACTGTAATCCCCGATATTTCCATTGTGGTGTTAGAGGTGTGCTATTTTGCCAGTTGGGATATTCAGTTTTGTCCTGGGAAGGGCTGGCTGCCCAGTTCTCCCCTATTCTCAGAACCAGTTGCTGCATTTGGATCACAGAAACTGCTTTTTGTTTGTTTGTTTTTGAGACAGAGTCTCTCTGTGTTCGAGGCCGGCCTTGAACTCTTGATCCTTCTACTTCCACCTCTTGAGTGGTGGAATTACAGGCATGTACCACTATAGCAATCTTATGACGTGTGTGTGTGTGTGTGTGTGTGTGTGTGTGTGTGTATGTGTGTGTGTTCCTTCTTTGGGTTATGCCGGTGTGAGATTATTTGTTGCCTGTGTTTTTGTGGGTGTAGTTAACCTCTTTGGGTTGGAGTTTTCCTTCTAGTACCTTCTGTAGGGCTGGATTTATGGATAGGTACTGTTTAAATTGGACTTTATCATGGAATATCATGTTTTCTCCATCTATGGTGATTAAAAGTTTTGCTGGGTATAGTAGTTTGGACTGGCATCTATGGTCCCTTAGAGTCTGCAGCACATCTGTCCAGGCCTTCCTGGCTTTCAGAGTCTCCATTGAGAAGTCTGATGTGATTCTAATAGGTCTCCTTTATATGATATTGGTCCTTTTCCCTTGCAGCTTTTAATATTCTTTCTTTGTTCTGTGTGTTTAGTATCTTGAATATTATGTGGTGAGGGGAATTTCTTTTCTAGTCCAATCTATTTGGTGTTCTGTAAGCTTCTTAGACCTTTATAAGCATGTCCTTCTTTATGTTAGGAAAAATTTCTTCAATGATTTTATTAAAAATATTTTCTGGCCAGGTGGTGGTGGCGGCGGCGCACGCCTTTAATCCCAGCACTCGGGAGGTAGAGCCAGGAGGATCTCTGTGAGTTCGAGGCCAGCCTGGGCTACCAAGTAAGTCCCAGGAAAGGTGCAAAGCTACACAAAGAAACCCTGTCTTGAAAAACAAATAAATGTATATATATTCTGGAACTTTGATCAAGGTTTCTCCTTCTAGTCCTATTATTTGTACATTTGGTTTTTCATGTGCCCCAGATTTCCCACATGTTTTGTGTCAGGATTTTTTCTGATTTAACATTTTCTTTGACCAATATTTCTATTTCTTATACAGTGTTTTCAGTGCCTGAGATTCTGTCTTCCATATCTTGTATTCTGTTGGTGATGCATGCATCTGTAGTTCCTGTTCACATACCTAGATTTTCCATTTCCAGAATTCCTTCAGTTTGTGTTTACTTTATTGCTTCTATTACTATTTTCAGGACTTGAACTGTTTCCTTCACCTATTTATTTTTTTCTTGGCTTTCTTGGCATCCTTTAAGGGATTTATTGATTTCCTCTAATTTTTTCTTTTCCTCAATTTCTTTAAGGGATTTATTCATTTCCTCTTCATATTCTATCATCTTTATACAGTTTTGAGATCGTTTTCTTGTGCTTCAGCTATGTTGGAATATTCAGGGCCTGCTGTAGTGGGATGGCTGGGCTCTGGTGGTGCCACATTGCCCTGGCTGTTGTTTGTGGTCTTACACTGAAGTTTAGCATCTGAATTTGGAGTGATTATAGGTTTAGGTGCCAATTTCTGGATTTATTTTTGTTGAATGGGTGATTTCTTCCTTGGTTCCCTCTCTGGTCTTCTGACTGTAGTGGACTGTGGTGGAGTAGAGGGTCTCTGCCTGAGTTGGGAGCTGGACTTCTGATGGCCTGGAGGGCTTCTGGTCCAGCAGGGAGGTGCTATCCAAGTTTGAGGCTGGAGTTCTGGTTTTATGTGTGGCCTCTGATCCAGCTGGAGGTCCTCTGTGGTTCAGGATACTGGCCTAGCCTCTGCTGGGATAGGAGGCTTCTGCTAGAGGTTGGGCCAGGATACAGTGAGAAGGAGAGGTGGGGTATTTGGGGTTATGATGTCCAGGCACAGGCAGTGGTGTGTGTGTGTGTGTGTGTGTGTGTGTGTGTGTGTGTGTGTGTGTGTGTGACATGGTTTTCAGGCAGGAGGCTTGGTCTATGATGGGATAGGAGGCTCCTTTCAGAGGTGTGGGCCAGGATATAGAGACAAGGAGAGGAGGGGCTGTTGGAGTTTTGCTGGGCAGGTGGGGGTGGGGTGGGGGAGGTCTTACTTGGTGTTCAGGGCTCTGTCTTGGCCTCTGGTGGTGTAGGAGGCCTCTGCCAGAGGTATGGGCTGGGATATGATTGTCTTAACTGTTTCTTAAGTGTTTGTAATAGCCAAGCCCAGTGGGAACTCTGTGGCTCCTTCCCTACAACTCTCATCCTGGGGTTTCTTCCCTGGAGAATTCATACTCTTATTGGATTGATTTATCACTCAGCGTGCTGTACACCTGTCTCACCTAGAGGCCTGCATTTGATGGTTACACCCCCATTGAGGGCCCTGGTTCTCCAGAGACGGATCAATCGTTTAGAAAAGGCACATTTTCCCACTTAGTTCTTCTCTCTTATCCCTCCTTCCCTGTCTTTTCTTCTGGCCATGGTTAGGGTAGAATTAGCAGAAGGGGTGTTCTGAGCTCCCGGGTCAGTTCCGTGTATTCACAGTGTAATATCCAGGGTTTAAGTTGGTTCCTGTCTCTCAGACTCCACTTGTTATCCTCACCATTGTGCTGTTGGGGGTCTGTGAGTGACAGCTGCCTGTCACTTGCAGCCTTCTCTCTTTGTGCTTTGGCCTTCAATTTCCCTTTCCCAGTAATTTGATGATGTGTCTCTGGAGTTGTTGGGAAGATCTAGGGATTTTAGAAATAAGAACTTCAAAAAATTTCAAATAATAGTTGGCAATGAGGCTTTTTTCAGTGAGAGAAGTAGTCTTGGTTTAGAAGGGACTTTCTGTCTACTGGAGAGGATCCCAGCAGTACACTTGCTCTCAAGACCTTACCGAGCTCCATCTTGGGGCGGGACTAGATTGCCCTTGAAGGTGAAACAGAGTGGCAGAGAGATGGAGAAGATGAAAAGGGGACGTTGATTTAATGTCAATAAACATTTGCAGTGATTTTTATACAGTATATCTTTGTGACATTCAAAAAATACAGTTGAATTTTTCAACACATATTGGACATGGATGCCCATCAAACATTTTTATTGCATAGGGTGTTAACTGTCTTTATCTTGGATTGGTGGTAGAGTCCTTGACTGGCATGCAGGTGACCCTAAATCCAGTCTTTATTATAGTCTAAAGCATCACCACCATCACCCGGTAAGTGAGCACAATCTAACAGACACACTAAAATGAAACAAAGAGTCATTGTTCTCCCTGTACTTTCATAAGTAAATTATCAGGCCAAGAGTAAACATTTTTGTTCCAATAAATTGATGTCATTGGAACTGTCCTTATGTCACCTGCAAGTGAAGGTGAGGGTCTTGGTTGGATCTGGCTGTATCTACTTTAGATGGGTGTCACAGAAAAGGAAAATCCTCGCAGCAGGAGGCACCATGACTGACAATCACATTGCTGCTATGGGAACTATGAAAAGAGATACCCAACACACATGGATAGGGTTGAGTAAGAACGTGTCTCTGGAGCCACACCTCCCTGTGACACCCTCCTGTATCAGTCACTAGTTATGATTTCTCTGTTTTCTTCAGGTGCAAAGTGAAGATGATGTGACCACTTTGTTTGGATTATGGGCTAATTATAGAGAAGATACACTTGAGATGTTCAGCATGGGGTTTCGGTATCCCTTGCCTTCAGCTGCAACAGGCAAGTGCAGAATATGGCAAGTACCTGATGAATAACAAATGTGGTTGATCCTGTGAGGCCATTCTCGAGGAGCTAGTGGAGGATAAGAATATCTGATCCCAATGTCTCTATTTACTAAAATACAATCAAGGAAATTGTCCACTTTCATTTATCAGACTCTATTGCTGGGTTCTATTTCTGTGTATAGACTTGTCACTACTTTCTTGCTTCTCCTGGTTGCTGCTGCTGCTACAGAAGGCTCGTTGGGAAGGAACACTGACATCATTTTCCCAGTTTCCACCCAAAAAGAAGCAGCTGACTTTGTGTTCCTCCAAGGCCGAGCTGAGGGAGGCCCCTGTGAGTTTGGGATAGTGAGACAGGGGAGGGACTGCATGGGTCCACCCTGTGGGGAGACAGGTTGGGGACAGTGGAGGGGTGGTACCATCAAGGAGAGGACTGATTTTCCCCTGAGTGCTACTAGGAGGTGGGAGAGCCTTTGATGAGCAGCTGACATGAGGCAGGAGGATGCTTTAGAGCTGCTCCTTCAAAGGACCATCTATCTGTCCTGGAGTGTGAATGCCTGTAATCCTGGCATTTTGTAGGCAGAGGCAGGAGGATAACCAGTCTGGTCTACATAGTGAGTTTCAGGCACACCATAGTTAAATGATAAGATCTTGTCTCAAAAACAAAAACAAAACGAATAAAAATGCCTAAAGAGAGAGAAGTGCTTGCCATAGAAACCTAAAACTGTGGGCGTCTTTTGTTGTTTTTTGTTTGTTTGTTTGTTTTGCTTTAAAAGTTTCTCCTGTGGTTTCAAAAGTGGAGGTGTGACTCACAAAGCACTTTAAAGCTTGGAATTCTTATTAATATGAAAAATGAGTTAAAATTCAGATTTCCATGTGACCCAGGAAAAAGATAATATGGCGTGGAAGTTTTGCATTTCACTGTTATGAGGCAATTTGAAGCGTTTATAGGACCCATGAAGCTCAGCTGATGATTATCAAACCAGACACAAAAGACTTTAAAATCCCTGCTACAATGAGGCTCCACACCCCAGGTCTGCAGCTGTAAGACACGGTAGATGATTTCTCCCAGGGAGAAATTCATTTCCTTTGTGGGAAACAGGAAGGCACGGGAGGCATGGGTCCCTGGGGTGGTTTGTCACCTGCTGGAGGGATCTTGAGGACGATTCACTTGAACCGGTTGTTCCTGAACATTCACCAGCACCCCGTGCCTTGTATCCCCTGCTGCATCAAAGACCTTGCCACATTCCAGGGGCATCAGGGGAATTGGACGTGTTGCCTCTTTATGAAGGTGTGATTTATCTAGATATTTCTTGTGTGCAACAGTTACACCAAAATCATTGGAGAGAGAAAGAGAGGGAAGAGAGAGAGAGAGAGAGAGAGAGAGAGAGAGAGAGAGAGAGAGAGAGAGAGAGAGAGAGAGAGAGAGAAACTTAATTCTGGCTAGAGTGAGGCAAAATAATCTTATTCACAAGATAAGAATACATTAGTACCATTCTCTGTACAGAATTTGATTTAAAATAGTTATACTATTTGATATGATAATTATATTTTCTTAGAAATAACCTAAGGAAATATGTTGAAATGCAAATAAAATTTCCAACCCATAAAATGTTCATTATAATTTTTTTATAGTAGTTGGAAAGAATTCAAACAAAACCATTTGAGGCATGGTTGGATAGATGATGATATGTATGTATAATGAAATGTCATGTAATAATTAGATAAAATATTTTGAAATAAGTTTTTATAATATGAAAAATGTACTAAAATGTTAAGTGATAAAGTAGATATAAAATTTTAGAGAGACTGTAATTCCATAAGAAAGCAAATGACAGAGAAAAATAGTAGACCAAGCCCATACACCTACCTAGAGTAGAATTGGGTTAATACATTCTTTCTTGAAGTAGAATGTTACACAGCAATGAAAAACTCTTGTCCCATCAAATAAGGTGAATTAATCTTTCTTTTTTAAAATTTATTCTTCTCTCATATAATTCTTTCCAACCACAGTTTCCACTCCTCCCTCTCCTGTCCTGTCCTGTCCTGTCCTCTCCTCTCCTCAGGATCCACTCCTCCTCTGTTTCCCTTCAGAAAAGACCAGGCCTCAGGGATATCAACCAAAGATGGCATAACAATACAATAAGACTAGATGCAAAGCCTCATACCAAGGATGGATGAGGCAGCCCAGTAGGAGGAAAAGGTTCATGAGAGCAGGCAAAAGACTCAGAGACACACCCACTCCCACTATTAGGAGTCCCACAAGAACACCCAGCTACATAACCATAACACATATATAGAGGACCTAGCTGAGACTCATGCATGCTCCACGGTTGGTGCTTCAGTCTCTATGAACCCCTATGAGCTCTGCTTACTTAATTCTGTAGACCATGTTCTTTGGGAGTCCTCTACCCCTCTCGCTCCTACAGTGAATTAATCTTTCATAGTGTAAGAATAAAGATGTATAATGAGAATCCAGGGTGACCACAGACAGAAATGTCAAGTCAGTGATTCCACATTGAGGAAGAAAAACCTGCAACTGTGGAGAGACAGATGGAAGGCCTGGGTAGCTTTGTACGTCTTGACCTGGAGAACAGTTACCAAGGGATTTGTTTGTAGTAGTTATTAAATTCTGTGCATATATTATGTGCATTTATAAATGGCATTTATAACAAAATACTGGAAAACAGCATAAAATAAAATATCTTATAAAAAGTGATGTAAAATTATAGATGAATTGTGTTCTTTTCAACATTTTCATCTATTTTCCAAATTTCTTTAACATATCTTCTTTTAAGCATTAGATAAACAAATATCAGTCAAATAAATAAGGCCTGTTAAAATTGCCATTATGGCTGTTGTATCTATCTGTCTGTCTATCTATTTTATCAATCATCTCTATCTATCTATCTGTCTATCTATCTGTGTGTCTGTCCGTCTGTCTGTCTATAATCTATCTGTCTGTCTATCATATATCTTACCTACAAATATAAAAGAGAAACCTAGGGCTTGGGGCTTGGGAGATGTTGGGGACATTAGTTCCCTCTGATACTCAACATAATGAATGATTCAATATGATACAGTCTTATCATAAACCGTGGTCTCCTGGAAGGTTTCCATTTGTTTGAAAGCTCAAGAACAAAAGTTTACTTCAAAGAGAGGATTTAATCAGCCTTGACATCAAAGCTCCAACAAATGCTGTGTAAAGAGCTTCAGTCAAGTGTTTGTGTTGGAAAATTGAATCATAGAGGTTGATCAATTGTCAAGAATTCATTTCAGCAAATTCTTGAAGAGAGGTTAAAAAGGGATCCAAAGCCAGCTGAGGTTGGCATGAAAGCTATAAAAATCTGCATTGTTTTCAAATATGCATAAGCTACTGGGAAAGAGGTAAAATCATGTTTTGCATGTGTTTGTTGTTACTGTATATACTATGCATTTGTCCATGATACTTTAAAATTTGTATTCATCCATCTGGGGCAACTATAACCCTTATAATATGGAGATTATTATTTCATGGATTTCATCATATTTTCAATGTGATTCACAAGAATCACAGTATTTTGTCCTATTTTTTTCCCTATTTGGAAATTAATCCTGAACTGATTTTACAGATTATGTACAAGGTAGTTCTTTCAAGGTTTTCAGCACACAGTGATTATCTAATCATTTTTTTTTTTTTACTTTGAAGACACCAAGGACTTTTGAGTATAAAATTTTCATTTAATCATTATAGAAATAATACCTCCCCCACAAGACAGGCTCTCTCTATGTAGCCCTGACTGTTACAGAACTCACTATGTAGACCAGACTGGTCTTGAACTCACAGAGACCCACCTGCCTCTGCCTCCTGAGTGCTGGCATTAAAGGTGTGCACCACCATGACCAGTCTTGATATTATAATGATATAAAACAACAGTTTGGGGGCTGGGGAAATAGCCCAGTTGATACAATATTTGCTATTTATGTTGCTTTGAAGAAGAAATGTCTTGCAAGGGCTTATGTTGCGAACACTCGATCCCCTGTTGCTGGTGCTGTTCTGGGAGATTATGGTATGCTTATGACATGGAGCCTTGCTGGAGGAAGCACATCACTGAGGGTGGGCTTTGAGAGTTCACAGCCTTGCCCCACTTCCTGTTCACTCTCTCTTCCATCTGTGAATGGTTGAAGATGAGATCCTTAGCTTTCTGCTCCATTCCAGCTGCCTGATGCCATGTCACCTTTGCCATTACAGACTCTCCTTCGGGAACTGTAAGCTGATATAAACCCTTCCTTCTATAACTCACTTTAGGTCATCATGTTGAATTACAGTGACAAAAAAAATGACCAACATACTGTGCAATCATGAGGACTTGAGTTTGATCCTTAGAACCTGTAGAAAAATCTGGGCACAGTGGTGCATTTTTGTAATGTCAAAGCTGTGGGGATGGAGAGATCCCTGGGGCTCCTTGGCCACTCAGTCTAGGTTCAATTGGTGAGAGAATCTGCCCCCTAAAAAACAGTGGATGGTGCTTGAGAAACAACACCCAGTGTTGGGCTCTGGCTTCCACATGCACATGCATGGGCACATATATACAAGTGCACTCCTACATACATGTATACACACACACACACACACACACACACACACACACACACAGGCACTGTGTTGGTTTGAAAAAATGGCCCTCATAGACTCATATTTGAATGCTTAAAGAGTAGGATTAGGAGGTGTGGCCTTGCTGGAGGAAGTGTGTCACTGGGGGTGGCTTTGGGATTTCAAATGCCCAAAGCAGGCCCAGTGTCACTCTCTCTTCCTGCTGCCTGCAGATCTGGATGTAGAACTCTGGTCTCCTTCTCCAGCACTATGTCTGCCTGCAAGTCGACATACTTCCTGCTATGATGATAATGGACTAAACCTCTGAACTGTAAACCAGCTCCAGTTAAATGTTTTCAGTGGTCATGGTGTCTCTTCACAGTAATAGAACATTGACTAAGGCAAGCACATATATGAACACTCACACTTGTACACACACAACCATAAATTCACATACAGAAAAGTTAAAGATCTAAAAGATAACACAGACATAACAAATAACATTTTGACAATTTCTGAACAGTCTTTCGTGTTTACTGGAGTATAGAGGAATCTGGCACCCAGAAATGCAAGCCCTCTCTTGGCTCTGAATCAGTTAAGACTGTGTGCATTTTCCTGGTGAATCTTTCTATCCAACTCTGATAGAGAAGGCAGTCACAGATCAAAAATATCATTGCATTAAAGTCCTTCTTGAACCAATGAGTTTCTTGGTGTTACTTACAGGAACTTGTAGGTAACTCTACTACAGTCACATTACCAAAGAGCCCACTCCAGTGTAGGTGAGGACTCAGGAAAAGTGGTACCTCTGGACCTCCCTGTGCAGCCTGCAAAACAGAGCCTTCTCTCCCCAAGCTGATTATTTCCTGCTTATACAAACCTTAGGGAAAAGCCTCATGAGTCTTGCTATGTTTTCTGTGAACTTCGTGAGTCTTCCTTGCCCTTCCACAAGGGAGTGCTTCAATCTGGAGGAAATAGTTATGATAATGAATAAATAAGAATAAAAAATAAGGCAGAAGATGTGTAAAAATTATCTTTACTGCCGGGATGGGAGATCTTGGCCTGCCATGTGCCACAAGCTGAATAAGACTGACCCCCAGAAAGCACAAGGTACTGTGTAGAATGGGCCTCACTTTGAAGGAAAATATGAAGGCTCGGAAGCCAAGACAACCCCCAAGGGTGGCCTGAGCCAACTGTGCCTATTTATTCTTTCCAACCTTGATGATTAGTTAACTGACTCCCCCTCTTGAGGACCAGTAGAAGGAAAGGGAAGGAGGGGAACTGAGTGGGGGCCTTAGAGAAAAATCCTCTTAATGGCAAAAGAAAGTTGGTAGTTCTCCTTTTATATTTTAAAAAGTAATAGAATATAGTATTTTTAAAGTCATATGAAGAGAACAAAGCAAAATTTGCAATGGACAGTGGTTCCTGGCGTATCAAAATACTACACATCAGGATTAGTGTGGTAGGACTGAGACCGCTGCCCATAGAAGGCCCTGCTGGCTGCATGGTCTTCAGGTGGCATCCGGGAGCGTGGATTTTGCTCCCATCATGGGCAGAGGTGGTGGAAGCTGCTTACTGTGTCTATACTGTGTGAGCGGTATTCACTTTACTTCTTGTAATCTAGAGTTTTTATATGTGTCATACAGAGAATGCCTGCATGGCCACTCCCAGGTGAAAACTCTGGGGATGAGCTCAGTGAGCTTCCTTTAGTTCACCCCTGCTCACATTCCATGCCCCAAGGGCCCCTACTGGGAGCACTCAAAAGCACCTGCAAAATCTTCCTCTGCCCTTTGTCCACAGGAGATTCTGTGGTTTTGTTTTGTGTCATTTTTGTTGTGATAACTCTTAGTTGTGGCTCTTGAGATCAAAGAATCTCCCTAAAGAACCACTGAGCTGAAGGTGGTCTGGTGGACCCTGGACACCTGGGTAGCTTTGTGTAGCCCTGAGTGTGTGCAGCTCATAGCTCCCGCTTCGTTGTCCTTCCATGTCCACCTCAGGACCTGATTGATGCCCATGCTTTTCTAGATGAAGGACACTGGAGTCTTGTGTAAGAGCCATTTCAAAGGTGGAAACTTGAAACTAGAATGTCAGGCAGGTTCCCACTCATCTTGACTGAATTTCAGCTCAGCTCCTGAGTGTTGGGAGAGGCACTCCACCATGGACTCTGAATTCTCTCGCATCCTTGCTTAGTTTGCTGAGAATGTTTCTCAGGGCTGTTCATAGCAGTGTCCTAGGGGGTGAGATAACATCTCCCACAAGGACAAAGAAGAGGTTTGCTTACCACTTACTCTGGAAGTGAAGGGTTCTCAAAACCCAGCATTTCTCAGCTGAGCTGCAAGTTGATATACGTGCAGTAGCCACCTGGGACCCTCTGCACAGCATCAAAGGGACGTGAGGTGCAAGAGACCAGTGACAGACATGATGGCCTTACTGTTTGCTCTTCCATGATCAGCGGAGTCTTTTATCTCTGACCTAGGAGTTCCTCAGCCAACATCTGAAACAGTAGGAGGCTGACTTGTTAGTGCACAAGTGTGCTTGAAAGCCTAGCTTCACAGCATGGTGGGCCTATGTCCCTGCATGTTCTGCCTTGTGGCCATCATCTTATCCTCCTACTTGCCCCTCTGTGCATTTCAAACACAGATAACCAATTCCCACATATTGTTTACCCAGATCTTGTATTAGGACAAATTCTCACAGAAAATGTGTTTTATAGACATTTCATGATGGATCTGTTTCTTGATCAAAACTTGACTTTGATGGTTTGCCTCACAACTAACTTAATCAGTCTTCTAAAATTACACATTTCAAGTTCTAGCTAAATAATGGCAGCAGAATATTTCACACTGAGTATATTATATGTAACATGTTCCTGAATTTTGGAACAAAAATATTTGGGTGGTCACTCCAGTTGATCACATGAAAAAAAGAATTTGTAAAGTTGAGTGAAACTTTGAAAACTACGTTCTATTCCCGCAGCACGCCTTTCATGTAAGTGTTGGAACATTCTATTATATACTATTCTGATGTTTCTGTTTCATTTATTTCTCTCTGAACTACCTGATATTCAAGCTTAAGTAAGAGAGGAAAACAAAACAAAACAAAATGAACAAACAAAAAAATCTAGCTACCTGCAATTCAAGTTTAGGTAATGGAGAGAAAGAGAAAAACAAAATAAAACGAAACCCCCCCCCCCCCAAACCTAGCTGAAGTACTCAAGGCCTTGGACTCAACTTCTTATTTAATGAGGAAGAACACTGAAGTGAGAGGCAGTGAAGAGCTCAGGAAGGTCTTCTGTGACTTCCACGGACGCGCTGTCTGGTTACTCGAAGAGTTGCTTTCAAGGTGTAATCAACACAGAAGCTGCTCAAGTCTTGGATGTAAAGCAACAGACTAAAATAGACTTGATTTCTTCCAGTTATGAAATCCAAATGATTCTGTTCGTCAGATGTGGTCTTTAGAGTGGGAGATCACTTTCTGAGTCTTGTGTCAATGATAATGGCTATGATAACACTCTGCACGATTCTGCCTTTGTAGGAAAGAAGCAGGAGGCCCAAATGATGGTTTCATCTGCATGGTGTCCTAGTGAGAAGAAACCAAAGGCCTGTGTGTGATAACTGCATCTGCAAAGGGGGTGTCCGAACAAATCAACACCAGCCTTACAATGCTGGAGCACAGTAACACCTACTATTATTTTAATCAGACATTACATAGGAGAAGAGATTCTCACTAAGTTTGGGGTAAAGAACATGGCCAAAGAATTATCATCTCTGCACAGAACAGAAGAGAAATAAAATGAAAAGTATCGGCTCAGGATCTCCAAGGCCAAGTTCTCAGCACAAAGGAGATTTATTTGCCCCAGAGGGACAGAAAGCAGGAAATAAGAGACAAAGACAGGAGGTAGAGGAGGAGGGGGGCAAGGGTATTTGTCCCGGGCTGGAGGGAAAAGCAGAGGACAAAGGACTGCCTCTGGATAGAGGGGAGACAGATGTGGCACACAGTAAAATAGCAGTTTATAAAGGTAAAATGGGAAATCCCAGTGTTAGGATGAGGTGTTTAATTTTAATTGGGCTTATTAATTAGGTGGACCAGAGGCTTTTGATTGTTGGACTTTGGCAGTCAGCCTCAGGAGGAAGAAGTGGCCAAATAAGGGAGCAGACCTTGGGGATTAGCTTTAGGAATGTAATCTAACAGTTTTTAGTAAGGCAGAGGGGATGGGGGAGAAGGGCAAGGCCTGCCAGAACCATGCTTGCCACGCTCGAGCTGGCCAGAGTCCCTTCAAGAAGTAAAAAGATCAATTTTGAGGGAAGCAGGCTTAGCTCCTTTTTACTGCAGTATTTTTAGGGCCCCGTGTGGTGCCTGGCATAAAGTAGGTGCTTGGAAGTTATTTATTTGAATGAAGAGGAACCAAAGAGACGAGTCAGAGAATTCAGCCCCAAGGCCAGACTGTTTCCTGTGCAGGGGATCTTGGGCTGTATAAGAAAGGGAATCCCGTGGTGTGCAGGATTCCTTCCTGCCTTTTCATGGACTGTGCACATGGTGTGACCAGCAGCTTCGAGCTCCTCATACCTACTTCCCCATCATACAACATGTTCAACCTTAAACCGTGAGCTAAAACAGACCCTTTTCTCTTAAGTTGTAGACTACTTTATCACAGTAGGAGAAGAAAACTAACTTAGAAATCTATCTTCAATGCTTTTAAAGTTTAGCAATATAGAAGAAGAAGAAAAAAATAAGTGTAATTTTCATCAGCCTGGAAATTTATAACAACTTTTTAATCATTACAATTTTTTAAAGTCACCAGATGTTCCTAGCTGTGGGTCTTTTGGTTTGCTTCTTCAGGAATGGAGTGAATTGTTTCAATCCATGATCTTTGTTATGCTCAGATTGTGGGGACTCCCAAAAGACCACCCACCACAAGGCCGAATCCCGTAAAAGCAAAGAGCCTTTATTATCTTCAAGCTCCTGGCTTGGTCCCTCTGTCTGTCTGATGCAGCAGTGAGAGCAGAGAGCCCTGAGCTCAGGCAGGGTAGAGTTTTTATCATAGCAGAAGTTGGGTTGGGGTTAAGGACCCCGATTGGCTGACATTTGTCTACGGGTATCTGTAAAACAAAAATAGTGTGTGCTAGACTTCTGGACATCTGGCTACCATATCTAACGGCTGGAATGTTTGGGATGTCAAGTACTTCTCCTTAGATGTAGGCTCTCCCTGAGTTGGGTCAGCTTATGGCTTTTTCTGGGTCTGGGTGTTGCCTGCCAGTAAGCCTGTCCCAGAAGCTGTGCCTGGGCCTCTAAGCCTGTCATGGCAGCTGCGTAGTCAAGCTGTTTTGCCCAGCCCCCCACATTCCCTGCTTCACAATTACCAAAGGCAGGACTCAGTCATGAGTCCTACCTGTCCAGGAGTTCAAGGGTACTGGGACCTAAGACCATTAGCTAACAGATTTTTCTAGGGCAGCGACATATGTATCTATTGCCATTCTTAAGTGCCTGCAGTTCGGATCTTTGAGTTCAACCAGATTATGATCTTATATAATACCTTTTTGGTTCTGCACAAAGAAGGTCAAGTGTCTTTTCATATTGCAAAAGCATTTCAGTTAATAAATTTATCAATTGACAATTCTGAACCTATTTTCCTGGTATGTCAATGGGCATTATAGCTGGCCATCTTGTCTCTATGCCAGGGAATTTCCTTTTGACCTAGCATTTCAGCTTTTTTTCTGGACAGGGGACATGCGATGATGTATTCTCTTCTTGAACTGCTTCGAGCTGGCATTGGGGTACCATTGTCAGGGCCCCAAAATAGGCTCAAATGCTAGTCAAAGGTTGGGCAATGGGGCATCTGTCAGAAGCATGTGGCTTTCTGACCCTGCAGAGACAGGGAATAATCACATTGGTTGGGTCAGTCCACATCAGCTTTTAGCAAGTCTGGCATTCACAGTCATCTGGAGCAACTGAAGCTTGGAGGTGTCTGCCAGCCAAGTGGAAATCTGTTGAGACAAACTTAAACTAGGAACAGAAGTTAAAATTTATGAACTTATTTGGAACCCTTAGGCCCATATTCTTAGTAACTTGGAAGAGCAGGAGAGGGAAAAATTACCATCCTTAGGAATAAGCTGTACTTATCTGGGGTCCTTCTGACCTCTGTGAAGTGGACTCAGATTTTATGACTCGTTTAATCCATTGAGGCCTATATGAATTATCTTACAAAATAACACAAAAGTTTTAGATACATTAGCATTACCAATTTGTACTCAAATCCATATCATAGACAAAGTAGGTGATGGGTATCTGCAAAACAGCAGGAGTGGACTCATACCTTTGAGCCCCAACAAGATCTACAGATTTTGGTTAAAAGCTTGTGCATTTTCCTTCTGTCCAGAAAGCCAGGTATAAATTGGACAGAGTTGTTTTTGTTTTGTTTTGTTTTGTTTTGTTTTGTTTTGTTTTGTTTTGTTTTGTTTTGGGGGGGGACCTGATGAGAACTACTTCTAGGTTTATATTTAGATATATTTAGATGACAACTAAAATAAATCTAAAATGTTGAGCTTGTGACTAAACAGTAAGTAGTCATTGCTCTACCAGCTTATCAGAACTCTATTAAATGTTAAGTTCTGAAATGTTATATCATAGAATGGTAGAGCAATCTGAAACATTTCTCATAATCTAAACCATTTATTTATGTCTTTACAACTTGCATTTATATCTTAAATCATTTTCTGGAATCCTCAAAGCTTATATGCTTTCATATTCTTAGACTCATATTTAAACCTTTATGACTTATTTAAACTTTTATATCTTAGAACATTTTCTTAAAAATGAGCTAACAAGCTGGCTACAGCTTTGCAGAAGGATCTGGTTGTCTGATGCTGCCAAGCTGACAAAGTTATAGCTAGCCTAACCATCAGTACTATCAGAGATCTGAGAAGGATAAATTATATCTAAGTGCAGGCCTAGCAGCTTCCAGTTCTATAAAAGACAGGGACCAGTCCATACCCAGATCTCCATAGCATTGGAGGCACAAGTATTGGAATCTTCTTTGCCATCAGGCCCATGAGGCAGAGTTTTTCCTGTGGAAGATGGACATGGGAAAGACTGATCTTGTTTTGTCTTGGCAGAAAGGGGTGCAATCAATTTCCCAATGTTCTGCCTCTTGTCCACAGTCTGGACCAGGTCCTGGCAGCAGGCATTGCATTGGGGCATCTTGCCCCATGGTCAGCGTTGCCATAATCCAGACAGAGAGACCTTGTGTTGCCCCGTATGTAATCTGCTTTGGCAACCTTGGGTCATTGCTAGGATCGGGGATAATAATAAGCTTTTAGATCAACATTTTAAATGCCATATTCTGCAGATCTCTGAAGTATGAGGGCTGTCCAGGTATATCTGAGTAGACAAATTTTGTTTCTAGTTACTTATTTCAAGCTCAACCCTGAAAATATATACAAAAGACTGAGTAAAGCTTATCCCTGTAATTAATTACATCAGTACTTAGCTTGACTACAATTTAAAAACTTGATTATTTATGACTATTTACTTATGTTCTCTAACAGTCTACAAGAAGTAGCCTTAAAAACAGTGATTTTTAAATTGAAGCTCTTCTAGTATCGAATACAGGTTCAGTAAAGAAATAAAATACCAATACAAAACATTTATATAACTCAGTTTATCCAAATAGTTTAAGCTTAACAAATTTAGCAAAGACAAGGAGGCTAGGCATACATTCTTAAGCCTCACTGGTTCTCACCTTTCTCAATGCTATTTTATAACTGCAGTTTTGCCATTGTTATGAATCTCGATGCAAACATGTGACATACAGGTGGTCCTAGGCTACCCCTGTAAAAAGGTTTTTTTTTTCAACCCTCAGAGGGTGGAGATTCATCAAGTCAGAAGCTGTTCCAAGCCCTTTGCCAGACTGCTTAGGTCATTGTCTTGCTACATCACAAGAAATGAACATTCCAGTTTCTGGTTAGTATTTGGTGCTTATGGCTGTGACCTTGATTTTTAGCTTTTTATTTTAAGTCCAAATATTAACAATATAGAACATTTTATAAACTTAAAATGTCCTATAGCCTTATAAGTTTAAATAATTTAAAAACTGTTCTTAAAAAGGTTAATATCTCTCAAATGTCTTTCTGCAATATCAACAATACAGTACCTTCTTTTTTTTTTTTTTTTTTTTTTTTTTTTTTTTTTTTTTGGTTTTTCAAGACAGGGTTTCTCTGTGTAGCTTTGCACCTTTCCTGGAACTCACTTGGTAGCCCAGGCTGGACTCGAACTCACAGAGATCCGCCTGGCTCTGCCTCCCGAGTGCTGGGATTAAAGGCGTGCGCCACCACCGCCCGGCAAGTACCTTCTTTTACTTAAAGAGGGAGAAAACATGGCATCACTGCAATCTGTATAAAGTAAAACCAAGCTCCAGAGTGCAAACAATCCCAAAAGTTCAATGTCTGGGATTCATTCATATTCCTATTGGTTCTTTTACTTAGAGGCTTGAATAATTTCTTTGGCCTTACCCTTGGCAGCATATAGATAGCCCACCTTCTAGATCCCAGTCTGCTCCATTTCATTGTGGCTGGTGCTTCTGGTGATCATCACCTAGCACTGGCATTTCCAAAACTGCTAAGGTCCGCCATTACAACTAGACTCTCTTTGGAACTCTAGCCCTGCCATATATTTGTAAACCTCAGCTGTTTCCTATGATCCCTTCATGTCTTTGAAACCATTGTTATCTTATTAAATGGGTAACTCTTAAGTTACAAAGTTTAGCTGCCAGAGCAAATTATATACTTATGTTTAAAAGCATTGAGGTGCAGCTTTAATACCTTATTTACCAAATACCTGATTTGTCAAACACATGTTGCCATATATTTAAATTCTCTAAAAGCTTGGTGTTGAACACTTAGCAAAGACAATAAGTACTTAGGTGTAAATCTCTAAGTTAGCTTTTGTTAACTTGTTAACTTGAATAATCTTTATAACCTTAGTAAAAGATAGTTGCTAGCCATGTGGCTGCCCATGAGGTCACCTAGCCATGTGGCTGCCCATGAGGTCACCAGCCAAGATGGAGGAAGCCACGTGGTTGCTGTTTAAAACATATTTTTCTAAATAATAATTACTTGCACACATATACACAGTTGGGTCCAAGTTACATACACATACATACAGTTAAAGCTTGCTTACATTTACACATATAGTTAAATCTAAGTCACATACATGTCCACATACACACACACACATAAATATATCTCCATTTTTAATTTAAAGTTTGCAGAATCATCAGCTAATTTCAAAATGAAAACCAACCAGAATTAACTTTTAAATTCAGTATTTTCAGGTATAAGAAACCACAATAAACATAGTTCACATTCCCTCTGACCTTCTACAATCTTCCATATTCACATCATACCCCCTCTGACCTTCTATAACTTCCCATGTACCCTCAGTCTGTTAAGACATTAATTCAAACAAATTTCTTTCTTTCTTTTTTAAACATAGAAACTCTTACTAAACTCTTTTTTGTGATTTCCTTCAATAGTCTAGAATATATTGTAAAGCTACAATATGTTAAACAAGAACAGAAATACATGCATATACCATAACAAGAATAACTCTAAATTTGCATTAACATTGTACCAAGGTGAAGCATCTGAAACTAGCAGTATTTTTTAACCAATAATAATTTATAACCAACCCTTTTAAATGATGACAAATATTTATAATCTATTGAATCTAAATGCTACAGCCTTATAACACAGCCCACTGTAGCTTAACAATCATAGGCAGTGATGCTCCACTCCATCCTAGGAGTCAATCCTCCCTCAGGTTTGGCTGGCAGCCACCAGGGCAGATCATGGGAGCCCCACCCATTAGCATGGGCAGGGAAGGCACATAGCATGGAGACAAAAGATTGTTATTAACCCCAGATTCTCAAGTACATAAGAGTGGGCAGACTGAAAGTGACTCCATACCTGGGCTGGGCCTCTGGATCTGTAGGACATTCCTCGACTATGACCTTGGAGGGACAGTTCTTCCTCATCCCCTGCCTGGTTCAGGCATGCTCTGAGCTCTTTGAAGCCGCTGCTGGCTGCTTGGTGTGGCCAGCAGCTCACCCGATGAGCAGCAGCACATCAGTGTTCTCCCCCATCCACTGCTGCGTGCTCTGTCAGAGAGCAAGAAAGCAATAGAGTGTACTCTTAGTCTGTCCCAGTTCAATGAAAGGGACTCTCTGTCCCTTCTGCTCGCCATCTGGCCCCAATGGCTGTCCATATACAGCTTCCATCAGGAATCACAACAGACACACAAGTTCAGGCATAAAACATGCATATCTGTGGCCACTGTCTCACACATTTACACATTCATATAGGTAGGACATTCCATCAGAAAGGCAAACAGAAGTTTTTAGAAAACAGAAGACAACAAAACATCTCTCCTGGTGCCTGGAGACAAAACCAAAAAGGAAGATGCCAGCCTCATGCTGGTCCCATGGGAGCAACCCATGTTGTCTATACAATCAAATTCAAATACAATTACAAATCAAAGGGATCCAAACCTATCCAAAGGACCTTCTTCAGGTACTTACAAGTTTGGGGCTCACTTACAAAAGGATATCCAAATGGACAAAAGGCCCACTTACTAAAGGATATTCCAAAAGCCCACTTACAAAAAGATATCCAAACAAAAGTAAACACAAGTAAACACAGAAAACACAAAAATATGGACAGACACACAGACACACACAGAAAATGTACCGGCTGGCTTCATACTCTATGGGAAGAGATCCTGGTAGGCTTAGGGAATCCCAGAAGAGCCCCCAGATGTTATACCCAGATCATAGTGACCACCAAAAGACCACCAAGGAGACTGAATCCTGTATGTAAAAGCAAAGAGTGTTTATTATCTTCAAGCTCCTGGCTTGATCCCTCTGTCTGTCTGATGCAGCAGTGAGAGCAGAGAGCCCTGAGCTCAGGCAGGGTAGAGTTTTCAATCATAGCAGAATTTGGGTTAGGGTTAAGGACCCTGATTGGCTGACATTTGTCTAGGGGTATCTGTAAAACAAAAATAGTGTGTGCTAGACTCAGAGACATCTAGCCACCTTATCTAACAGTTGGAGTGTTTGGGATGTCAAGTACTTCTCCTTAGATGTAGGCTCTCCCTGAGTAGGGTCAGCTTATGGCTTTTTCTGGGTCTGGGTGTTGCCTGCCAGTAAGCCTGTTCCAGAAGCTGTGCCTGGGCCTCTCAGCCTGTCATGGCAGCTGTGTGGTCAAGCTGTTTGGGGGCCCCTCTATAATCTTAAGACTTTGATTTTTTTAAAAACTAATTATTTAATTAAGTGTTTGATTTTTTTCTGATTATTTTGGTTACTTCTCAAGGGAAAAAAATAGAATTCTCAAGTTTATCTTGCTGTTTTCATTGATTTACCAGTTTTCATTTTTGTCTGAAACAGCTCTCAGGTTTTTTCTCTTCTTGCTCAGGTTCTCAAGTATTTGTCATGCTGGCCCTGACCTCTTTATTTTCCAGGATGGATGTGAGTGCTATTGAGTACTTGCTTTCTCTGTGCTCTTGCCCTCCTTGCCACTTAGCTTCAAGATGTTATTTCTCTGTATCACAGCTTGTCCACAAAGGACTTGTATTTTGACCTTGGAGAGAGAATGCACACAGTCTTCCTTTTGTTGGTTTTGTGTCTATTATTTTGGAAAATTCTAACCTCTGATTACTTCTAACCCTGGAGACTTTTCTCAAGGAGAAATTAAGAAAATGACAGCACTATAAAATCTCTTCTTGCTGGCACTAACCCTGCAAGCACGGAAACAAGATGAATATGCATTTGTGAAATGCTGTTCTACAGAGTTAGCATATTAGTAATCTGTCTTAATGATGCATATGTTTCATTAGAGCCCAATCCTAGAAATGTCTGTGGTTGGAGAGAATAATGGCATGTGTATGGTGTTTATATGCTGTTTATCTATACAATTTGAATCAAACAAGTTGATTTTCTGGAAAGCATGTTGCTTGGGCTGTCAGAAGCAGGCATAGATCAGGCTTTGAGGCCTGAACCCTCTACAAAAAGCAGACACCGAGTGTTGAAAAGCTCTGAAGAAACATGAGACAGTAGCAGGCTGGACACATGCTGGCAGCTGGGCAGGGTATAGCACTTGAGACATCGGTCCCATTTGCTGGGTTGGTAAAGGCCTGAGGGGTCCAGCAGAGATGTCCCCATTCTGACAAGATGAGGCTGAGGGGCAGTCAGTCTCTAAAACTCCCAAGTGCCTTGAAATCTTCAACATTGCTTCCAACAGATACACTGTGTTCTCTTTGCATGGCCCCTGCTGGATCCAAATTGCCCAGGGTGTGGTCTCTTCCTGCAGTCCAGAAGCTTATATGTCAACTACATTGTTGTAAAGCTTCTCTCTGAGCCTTAGTGGTGTCTGGCTGAGTCCTCTTGTACTAAAAGCCTCTTGTGCTGTCACTCTGCGTTCCAGCATTTCCAAAATTCTGTTGCATAATAACATGATGACATCAATATTTTTTCATTGTCTCCCTTCT
Source organism: Peromyscus maniculatus bairdii (assembly GCF_049852395.1). Taxonomy (NCBI): domain Eukaryota; kingdom Metazoa; phylum Chordata; class Mammalia; order Rodentia; family Cricetidae; genus Peromyscus; species Peromyscus maniculatus. The sequence continues at coordinate 4,039,536 of NC_134857.1, forward strand.
TAAAACATATTCTTAGGCAGAAAAAGCTGAAAAATAAGAAAGTGAGAAACAAAGCAAAAGATATACTCAAAATATATCAATAAAAAACAATCTTGCTATAATTATAGATTACAAAATATTTCTTTTAGAATAACTACTTACTATACTTTTCAATGTGAGTAGTTTTATATTGTCATCTGTATATCTACCTTCCTGTTATGAAGTATATTCAATTAAACTACAATTAAGAGTATGATTGAAATGTAGAACACAAACTATTACTGTCTAGAGATGATATGTAAATGCCATATTTGATAATTTACAAATTCAAGAAATAGTAAAAAATGGTATTATATAATCAGTACTTGCATAAATTCCAAAATATGGGCAAAATAGAATTGAGAAAGTCACCAGCAATCCTGGAGCAACTACTATCAACATTGTGATTCTGTCCAAAAAAGTGGGTCTTCTTTGAATTTCATATATATTTACATAATTTTTAAACAATAGTTACTGGGTGGTGGTGATGCATGTCTTCAATCCTGTGAGTTTGAGGCCAGCCTCGTCTAGAGAGTAAGTTCCAGCATAGTTAGGGTCACATAGAGAAACCCTGTCTCAAAAAACCAAAAAATAAATAAACAAAAGTTGATCATACTTTATAAATGTCATAAGTTAATTTTTTATTACTCTATTCCATTGCATGTGAATAAATATATTTCAGATGCCTGAAATTCTAGCACTTATGAGGTAGAGACAGGAGTACTGTGATTCTGAGGCCAAATAGAGAAATACTCCAGCCCATCCTGAGCTATATAAAGTACCTGATCTCAAAAGCCAGTCAGTCCCTAGCCTTCAGTTTGGATCTGGCCTGCTCTTCATTCAGTTATCACAGCACTATGACTGTTTAGGAGCTATTTAGGCCTGGCTTCTGAGTTTTGACATGATTCACATAAGAATAGAAGATAAGCGATCTCAGAAACTTAATAGAGTGCATTTTGTTCAAGATGAGAATGAAGAGCCTGAGTTGGGGAGGTGTTTTATATATATATATATATGTGTGTGTGTATATATATATATATATATATATATATATATGTGTGTGTGTGTGTGTGTGTGTATGTATGTATGTATATATATATATATGTGTGTGTGTATATATATATATATGTATTTCAAGTAGATCAATTTCAACAGCTGCATATTTCATGATGTGGCATATTATAACTTAATGATTTAACTATAAACTTAAATTGTTTAAAATATAAAATATTTATTAATTATTAAGAGTTCTGAAAGAATTGTGTACATTCTCTACATATGTTTGTCTCTTGTCTTTATTCTTTGAAATTTCAGTAGGTTTTTAAGTTGATGTAGTACACAAACAGAATATGCTTATTGCACGGATATGTATTAAAAGTGTTATTGCTTACTAATTACTGAAAACTGAAAGATACTTATCAAGGGTTCTAAGAAAAAGTGACATATTAGCTATCCATTAAAAGGCAAGATATATATTTATATCTATAAATATAATGAAAGTGTGAGATAATGGAAGAGGATTTTTCTAGACAATTTTTTAATGAGTCCTTAAAAAACACAGATCAGCAGAATCAAGAACCTTGTTTGGATCTGACTGCTTTTTAGTTATCACACTTTGGTTGCTTATAAGTTATTTAGGGATGGCTAGTTCCTGGGTTTGGGCATATGACTCACACAAGTAGGAAAGAAAAAGGAGCCCAAAAATTTGATAGAAGGCAGTTTTGATGGAAGTAAATACTAACCATTTTGTTCAGATGACTATAAAGAGTAGAGATGGGGACCATCAAAACTAGAAATGCAGAAGCAGTGGTCAACAGTGTCCTATCTTAACAGTTTGCAGAAGAGCTACTAAAAGATAGAGTACTTAGTAGCCCAAGGGACCAGAACCCATGTTCCAGTCTTCTGTGCTGGAGGTGTGGTGTGAATCTATAATGTATGAGCCGTGAACTAAGTGTACCCAGGGAGGACGAGCCTGTCAACAAGGTTTGGTAAGCTGCAGAGAGGCAGTGAAGGTCTGACCATAAAGAAGGGATGGTGGCATCTGGTAGGTAAGACTGAGCCACTGTTATGGAATCTAGGAATGGGTGGTTGTCAAAAGCCAAGGAAGATGAGTGGTAGAGAACAGCAACTTCTGGTAACAATCATAAAAAAGATTGCACGTATGTTATGTGTATGTGCATGCCCGTGTGTGTGTAAATGTGTGTGTGTGTGTGTGTGTTTGTGTGTGTGTGTTCACATGACTGCAGTATCTACAGAAGCAGAGAGAGGGTGCCAGATCCCCTGGATCTGGAGTTTCAGGTGATTGTGAGCTCCCCAGGTGGAATGAACAGAACTCCGTCCTGTGTAAGAATAGCAACCACTCACTGCTGCTGAGATATTTCTCCAGCCCCCTAATAACACTCTTGAAGTGAGAAAAAAAATACAGTGCCTGGAAGAGGGAACAAACTGCTCTCTGGTTGGCAGGAAGATGGACCAGCTTATTTAAAGATATTAAGCCTGGGGTGTGGAGATCCCCAAACAGGACAAATGGGGGGGGGGGTTCGTGATTACAGTTGGATCTATGATAGTAAGACTGACTTGATAGGGAACACCAGAGTCAACTTCTACTGTAGTGCCAAAATCTGAATTGAATCAAGAGAAAAGACAGAGCCAGCTGCTGTGGTCCAGTGGGTTCTAGGAAGTGAGGAAAGAGGTGTTCCAGTTAGAGATGAGAATGCTGACCTTGAGCCGTGAGGCACTGCTGTTAGCGATGTGATTAGGGATAACACTATTTCTCTGCATCAATACCCTGCACCAGGTAACGAACCTGCCCTCTTAGATCATAGCACATGGCTGTCCTTTCCATGTGATGCTATTCTCATCCAGCTAGTGCTCAGGGAGGATATAATTTTACTCTCATTCAGGCATAGCAGATGTTATGTTAGAAAATTAGACAAAGGTAGTAGGTATGGATAAGAAGTAATACATCTTCTTCCCACAGAGGTAGAGTACAACCAACTCCCCTTTCTTATGCATATAGTGACTTCCTTTCAAAGAGTATAGTGTAAAAAAAATTGTGGAGACTCGTGACCAACACTGCCCCAGCCAAGACCAAGGAAACACAGACAATAGGTCATGCTGATGTATGAACCTTGGATATGATGTAACAAGAGTGTCACTTCCCTGTGTGATCTTATGACCACCTCCAAAGCAGACTATGATTTAAATATAAAACAATTCCCCAAAAGCTCTTGTGGTTAATGCTTGGTCACCAGCTGGTGGCATTATTTTGGAAGATGGTGGAAACCTAGAAGGTAAAGGCCACACTGGAGGAGGCTGAGAGTATGCTTTTGAATGTGTTTTGTCCTTGGTACTTTCCTGTGCCTTTGCCAGGTTGAGTTAGCCTCCCTCAGACTACTGCTGTAGTAGCTCTGATGGTTTAAAGTGGGGAACCACTTCTCCAAGGTGCACACCCAGGAGGGGTGGTGTGTGTCAGGGGAACAGCCCCCTTCATCCATGCATGGTTCCCCTACCATTGTGTTCTGCTTCATTAGCATCCCAAAGCAATGGAACCAGCTCAAGATCCCCTTTCTCTTTTTAAATCATTTGGGTATTTGTCAGAGCAATGAAAAAGTGACTAACAAAGAACATTGGTACCAGAAGTGGGGTTGTTACTGTGGCCATCCTTGATGATGGTATGTGGAACAGGAATTGGAAATTTTAGAGATATAGGCTAAAGATGACCTAGAGTGCTCTGAAGGGCCCAGAAGATTAGGAATGTGGATTGGGAAGACTGTGTTTATGAGGTTGCAGATGGGATGAGATTAGGAATATGGACTGGGAAGACTGAGTTTATGAAGTTGTAGATGGGAATGAGATTAGGAATGTGGACTAGGAAGACTGTGTTTATGAGGTTGCAGATGGGAATGAGATTAGGAATGTGGACTAGGAAGACTGTGTTTATGAGGTTGCAGATGGGAATGAGATTAGGAATGTGGACTGGGAAGACTGTGTTTATGAGGTTGCATTTGGAATGATGACTCAACTGGGAAATAGATGGGGGCATCTATGTCAGTCACATCATGGCACAGGACCACTGCAGTTTGTTCATATCCCAGGACTTTGTGGGAGGCTGAGTTTAAAGATAACAGAAGAAATATCAGGGCATGCCAGTGTCTCAGTCATTGTATGGGTAATTCTAGCTACTTCTAGCCAGATTTTGAGTGAAAATCAGAGGCAAAAAACTGAGCACAAAAGTTTTAAAACTCATAGTTTGGTTAAAAAAAAAAGCTTGTGTGAAGTTGGGTTTATATTTATAAGAAAATGTGTTAAAGTGATTTAACATCATCAAAACGAAGAAAAGAATGGCTCACAATATGGAAAGGTACCTCAGGAATCAATGAGAACCACCCATCATAGGGTTCAGGATATAAAAGGCAAACTCTGTGAAAAGACTTTGCTTCTAGGCTGTATATTACACTCCAGCCTTCCTGCTACTCTCTGCTTCCTGGCTCCTTCCTCCATAAAGCCTGACTATCGTACTATGGTGATGCTCTCTGTCTCACTGTAGGCAGAAACAACACAGCCAAGCAACTGTAGATTGAAATTGCTAAAATGGTTGAGTGGAAAAACCTTTGTCTTTTCAATTGTTTCCCTCAGCTACTTGTCACAAAACTGACTCTATAGCTCCAATCACGTTAAAAAAAAAAATCCGCTAGATTCCCATACAGGGTCATTGAACAAAAGGCCTGACCAGCTCTGTCCAAACATATCATGCTCAGTAAAAACAAGGAACTGTTACAGCCAGGAGTCTAGGAAAACACAGTACTTAGGTGTAAGGTGACATTCCAGACAAGTGATGGGACATAAGGCAGAGCTCAGGAAATACAAATAAAAATGATCACTGATTAACAACGCATGCCAAAGTTGTGGGGTATGAACCAAACAATGGGGTGATGGGGAAAGGGACAATGGTAGAGAACTGCGAAAATTGTTCACTATCTTTGCATTTTTATATAACTCTATAGATATTTTCTTTCTTTCTTTTTTTAATGAGACAAGGTTTCCCTGTGTAGCTCTGGATGTCCTGGAACTCACTCTCTAGACCAGGCTGACTTGAACTTAGAAATCCACTTGCCTCTCCTTCCCTAGTTCTGGGAATAAAGGTGCATGCCACCACATTCCAGCTCCAGAACTACTTTCAAGTAAAAAGTTGTTTAAAAAAAAGTAAATGACTAGGTTTAAAAAAAAAACACTAAAATACCATTGTTAGGAACAGGAGAAAAGGAAGGCAAGGAGAGAGGAAGACAGGATATAGAGAGCAAGCTCTGGGTGAAGGGGCCCTCCTAGTCCTGGTCCAGCATGGCTGGTGGAAGGAAGGACACCCAAACAGTGGCTGTTTGGAAGCAGCAGTGTTGGTGACAAAGGTTTTCTGAAATTACTTCCAAGGTTTGAAGAGAACTTTATTGAGGGAGAGTGTCAGGTTTTTGCCAACCTGTCCTAGAGGTTACTAGAAACCACATTAGGAGGACAAACACCAGGAAGGGAAGAACGTCAGGACTCTAATAATTCCCTACTGAGTCTGTCACAGTGCTTTTCTCTTTCTACTAAAATTCACCAAACATCCCCAGTTGAACAACAGGTTTTGGGACAGGGTACCAAAGGATGTAGAGTGCCCACGATGGACTTTATCAAAAACTTTGAGCTGTGCCTTGCCAGTAGCTTTCTTTCTCATGTATAGATCAGAAACTTGGATTTTTATAATTCTCTTCTCCCTTCTGTCCTATGTGGTGTGGCCAAGTCCAGGCACCAGGTAAAAGTGAGGTAGTAGAATTGGTAGGATCTCACATGCACACCTGTGGCAGCAAGAAAGGCTTGGGACTTGAGCTATGGTTTGTCTATGACCCCCAAACGCTTGCCGCCACCCCCACAACAGCAGTACTAGGAAGGAGTAGTAACTTTAGGAAGTGGTGCCTGGTGGAAAGTTAGAATATGCTTTTAAAGTGATAGTGAGATCTTAGCCCCATCCTGTCTCTCTCCCTTCCTGACTTGTACGTTGGGCTATTTCCTCTACCATTCATACCTGGTACCTTCATCAGAGGCTTAAAAGGGCCACATGGACTTGGATGTAACCTCCAGAACCATGCACTAAATAGATGCTTTCCTCCCTGTAAGTCATTTGCCTTATGTATTTTGTGATAGTAGCAGGAAGCTAACTAATTTTGCTCTCTATCCTTGGAGATGATCTCATGCAATCTCAATGCCTTGACCACCACCTAGATATTGGCTACAGCTCTAGTTCTGGCCTTTCTATTAAGGTTGAAAGTATGGTCCTTGTGCCTGCTGTTCATTCTCACTGGGCCACTTTACTTCAGACCCTCCCCCACTCTTTTCTTGGTGGTTTTTTTAGTGGTGCTCTTACCCTGAAAGGAAAAGTCATGAAACAGGATAGAATCTACTAACAAGAGTTTTATTAAGACAAGGAGAAAGGGATAGATGTGATCAGGCCTGTGGAAGGACATGTGTGAGAGAAGGGCAGGGGAATATGGGGCCTGTCTTTTAAGGGCCAGCTTGCACCTGTGCACACAGGCCCACGGGGCTACTCCATGCATGCACATAGATCATGTGGTCACATTGCATGTGAGTGACCACGCAGCCACGAGGCATGGGTTACATAGGACATATGACCCAGAAATAACTAAGTGTCCTGCTGGGCATGCACAACCATGGGGGCTGTGGTTGGAATTCCTATCACTTCTATTTGGTTTAGTGGTATTCATATTCATTTGCATTTAATTCCACAGGACAAAGTCATTTTTTCTTTCACTTTTTCTCAGAATTAGGTGTGTTTTTTCTTTTTGTTAGTCTGATCATGTACTCATTCAACAACTGCTCCTCCAGTGACTTATATATGGATTCTCTCATTGGCAAATTGATTCTTTACGGAATTGCTTCACAAGTCCACGACTGGACCACTCGTGATTGCTCTTCTGCAGTTGCTGCAGGAAAGTGGGGATCCTTTTTCTCTTACAATGTATTCTCTTGTGATGGACTAGAATCCTCCCAGTTTATTAAGATGCAATTCACAAAAAATCATATATAACTGTGCAATATGCATGATGTTTTGATGTATATATGCATTATGAAATAATTGTAGAAAGATTATTAATATAACTATCATCTTATATTCCTTTTATGACTTAAAATCTTTTCTGTTAGGAATTTTGGAGTCTGAATTGGTATTAAGTATCAGAATTACCTTTTTAAAAATTATGTAAGTATCACTGTGCTATTTAACTCCTTTCAATAGTTTCATTTATAATTTAAGTATAGTGTGATCATTACCACAATGCTTCCTTTTGAGATATTGTTGAGGAATAATTGAGCATAAGGCAAATTTCATGCTTGCTCTTGTGTGAAAAACTCTTGGTGAATGCAGGAACTGCAAATTTACAAATACAGCACCCATATTGCCCAGCTCCCTTAGCTCACTGTGGGGAGTAATATCCCTCCATGGCAAGTGCCACAGACTTGCCACTGGGTTGCTCATTTCACAATAACTCACAGAGCACCTCATTGACACTTTGATCTTCCTTAAGGTGAAGTGTCGTGCATATCATCATAAGTGGTATGTAATTCAGTACAGCTTAATCACTAAAAATGCATAAAATGAGACAGGGTTTCAGGATGTGTTGCCTTTAAGCTTCATAGTTCTATACAACTCTGAAGTTTCTTACTGAATTAAATGCATATGTTGTCTTATGGTTTTAATATGACCTGTTCCCCACTTGCTGAAATGGGGAAGACTTGGTCCTAGCTGGTGGTGCTGTTGGGGAGGTTGTGAAATATTTGGGGCATGAGGCCTAAATGAAGAAGCCTAGAACCCTCAAGGCTTACCCTACATCTGAAGGGACACTAGCCCACTCACGCATGTGGCTCTGGCAGGCCTTGCCCTTCTCCTCCATTCCCTCTGCCTTGCTAAAAACAGTCTCTTGATCTCCTCTGCCCCTGATGGGCCAATGAGAGGCAAGATATCTTTCTGGGTTGCGGGACAATGTTGGACATCTCTGGCTGGGATCCAAATAGGCCTTGGTTGGTCCTTCCTGTGGAAAAAAACATGAGCAAAAAAACCTCTTCCCATTGTGAGGAGAGGGTTGTGTCCCTTTCATATTTCATCCATAGGGTAATGCCATTGTACCAAGATGGGGGGGGGCGTAGAGTTTTTGTAGATATAGAATATTTTGGATGGCCATTGTCATTGTCATTTGCATTGTTAGAGGTGTAGATGCTCATTTTTGTTTTTAAGTTGACCATTGTTGGTTTTTAAATTTTTTAATTTAGAAACAAACCCAGTGGGGAAGAAGCAGAGACCAGTCAGACTGCCTGGAAGGAGCAGAAGCCAGCCAAGCTGCCCGGAAGAGGCTCAGACCAGCTGAGTCATTAGAAAGAACAGTCTCCAACCTGCTGAGCTGCCTGCAGGCTGTGCAGTGTGCTCCAGGTTTCCAGCTTTTATTCATTGTCACCCATGCTGGGGTGGGCTTTGGTGATGCAGATATCTTTAAGTTATTTCTGTTCCTGTAAGTAAACCCTCACCCACATTCCTGTAGGGAACCCCAATAAAACTTATAGGTTGACCAAATTGGACTTTGGTGGTATCCGTACTTTGGTCTGTAGTCAGGTCCCTATCTGGGATGAGTAGACATTTGCTGCCATCTCCCCAGGAACAGTGTCTCACAGCACACCTGCATCTTCCTTCTGCTGCACTTTTTGGTTATTTCCTTTTTCTGTTTACTGAACATCAGCTTTAGAGTATTTCTTTGTCTCCATGAACATAAGCAAAGCCAAATACACAGAAGATACAGGCAGGTATATTTTGGGTAGAAGATAATGCTCTAGCATGACTGTGTGACAAAAACACATGTGGTTTTTTTTTTTAAACTATAAATTCATGACAGAAAAAAATCAGTCATATATTCTTTTTTTGAAAACTTTCTTCAAGGGACTTAAAACATTTCAGAGGAAAAATGGACATTGGAGAAAATGAAATACCAAGAATTTCAAAAAATTCTAGAAATTGACTCAGAATTGATGTTAAATTGGGGGAAACACAAGATTCACCACGGTCCACTGACTACTGTGCAGAGCAAGGCTTACTGATGTCAAGTGGTAAATGGCATATTTGGAGTAGGTGAACTCTCCACATGTCCAGTAGATCAGTGACTGTGGTGGTTCCTTTCCAGGTTACTGGATGCGTAACTCAGACAAAATTTACTGAAAGAAACCACTATGCTAGTTTCCTGCTCATGAGTAGATACATTATGGTTGGAGGGACCTAGTGGATGTTCTTGCAGTCTCCTCTCTCCATTAGGATGACAAATGATGTTCAGACTCTTCAAGGAACTGCAGAGGTGCTGAGCAGCTGCGGACAGGGCAGGACACAGAAAAACCTTCAGCTACAAATGGCACCAAAACATGGGACCTAAAACCTGAAAAAGCAAAAAAAAAGAAAAAAAGAAAAAAAGAAAGAAAGGAAGAAAGGAAGGAAGGAAGGAAGGAAGGAAGGAAGGAAGGAAGGAAGGAAGGAAGGAAGGAAGAGAGAGGAAGAGAGGAAGAAAGAAAAAAGATTCTAGAACGGAGCTAAAATCAGCTTTCTAGTTGTGTCTCTCAGGCCAGCCATGAGCTACACTATGGCGGGTTTGCAGTGGTGTGTGGTTTTGAATATAGCATGGTGGATTTCCAGCATGGTACACAGTGGCATCTCCAAGCTGCACAGTGCACTACATAATGACAGATTTAGCTTTTGCTAGTACAGAAAAAAAAGAGGTTTCTGGGCTACACATTGTGGATAGAAGCATAGACCCACTGCTTCCCATAGCTGGCGCTGAGCCTGGTTCCCAGAGCAGGCAGTAAATGTAGTTCTGCCATGTTGAGGAGCTGAGGTGGGTGGAGCCAGCAGCCAAGGCTGCCATTTCAGTCCTAGTCATGCTGCAGTTTAAAGCAATAGATTCACAAAAAGACAGATTCGGATGGAACAAGACTTTAAATGGTTTACAGTATATAAAAATGTACGTCAGCTTGGAAGAGAGAAGAAAATAAATATAGACAGTTATATAAATAAATAGTTTAAAAAATAAAGTCTTTAAAGATACAGTAAAGGTAGTATAAAAAATAAACCACATAAAGATGGATATTACACAAAAAATGTGGACTGTGTTGTCTTTGATATTTTTAACTGCAGAAAGACATTTGATTATAAAGGCTGCTAAATTAAGCATATATATATATATATATATTTTTTTTAAGGTATCTTGACTTCAAAATTTGGATCTGAGGATATGTTGCTTTGGAAAGGAGGCTCTGCTTTTGTTTTCACAGGAAGCAAGAGGCTATGGATTTGTTCCAGGTTAAGATGGATCAGGTTTGACCAGCCAAGACCTCCTGAAAGGTTTCCAATGACACCATGGCCCAGATCATCCAACATCCAAAATCAACTTCAAGGCAACTGGATCAGACAATACAGCCTCACAGACTATTTCAGTAAGGACTTGACCATAAGTCTTGATTTTCCCCTTAAGATTGCCAGCACCCTCATCCAGAAGCAAGTAGTATGAAAAACTATGCCGAAATTCCCAAAATATTGTTTATAAATGTTTATTTTATTGAAATCAGGTTAATTATAAATGCGATCTTTTTCTAAAAAAGGGGGGGGTAGTATAGATATGATAAGATGAAAGGGTAAGATTATTAAATCTACTTTTAAAGAGCAACAACTTGTTTAAAATGTTTTACAATGCTATAGATTTTAGTTTATTGATTCAAATGTAAAGTTAATTTTGTTATACTGTATGTATACTTCTACTCTCATTTTTGAAATTGTAGTGGATAATTAAGAAACACAGATTAATAATTAGTCTTCTATGATAGTCAAACTTAAAGTCATGTTGTGTTCTAGGTATACACAGATATAATTTAGTTAGGTAGGTAATCTTCAAACACTTCAAAGACCTACAGAATATGACATTTAAAATGTTTTAAAAACTTACACTTTCTGGACAGTGAGACACATCTGCTCCTGACAGCATTGATTTACTTCAAAGAGAAAGATGGGAGTTGAAGACACTCTATATGGAGTTTATCTTCTTGGCAAAAGTAGCCATTTGGGCAAGAAACTGTTCTTGCCTGGACTGCTTGACAAAATGTTATATCAACTGGAAATGCAGGACCCATAGAAAGATGACCACTGAACTTTGCAAGGCAAGATGGTCCTTCAGGTGTTCCTGCTTCACAGAAGAGGCCGCCAGATATTCTATAGGACACACAGAAAAAAATGACTGAGAGACTTGGCCTATGGGCTAATGATGGATACCCCAACATTACAGAGGAATTTTGGGTAACTGTCCAGGTAAGCAGCTGTCTCTATCATTTCCAGAATTTTGGAAGTTGCTTACAATGCATTTCCTGTTTACTTAGGTAATATTACATTCTTCTGGGGTCTTTGATGTAGTTGAAGACTAGATAGTTATAATTGTAATTTTCATTGGTTATGATAAAAGATAAATTAGATATGAAACCTTAGATTCACAAATATAGGATAGATAAAAAAATTTTTCTTAAATTTTACAAAATACAAATAGACTAGATATTGTAACTGTAATTCTTGCTTGATAACTGTTTTGTTATATGTAATTTTACTAGGTTAAAGTTAAAACCTTTCTTTTGTTTAGACAGAAAAGGGGAAGTGATGGGGGAATGTCTTTCTGTATGCTGCGAATATATGTTGCTCTGATTGGCTGATAAATAAAGCCATTTGGCCTATGGCAAGGCAGCTTAGAGGTAGGTGGGAAATTCAAAGAGAGAGACAGGAAGAAGGTGGGGGGAGATACCAGTGAGCTGCCCAAGGAGTAACATGTAATGGGACACCGATAAAGCCATGGAACATGTGGCAATACATAGATTAATAGTTATGGGCTAACTTAAAATATAAGAGCTAGCTAGCAAAAGGTTTGAGCCATGGCCATACAGTTATAATTAATATAAGCCTCTATGTGTTTACTTGGAGGAAGTGAATGGAAGAGATTTGTCCTGACTGCCAGCAGGCCAGGACACAGGAAAACTTCAGCTACACACACCTTTAATCCCAGTACTGGGAAGGCAGAGGCTGGCACATGTCTGAGTTTAGGCCAGCCTGGTTTACAGAGTGAGTTTCAGGACAGCTAAACTTAGGCAGTGACAGATAGAAAGTTGGTGAAGATTTAATTGAATGAAATGGCCATGTTCCATCCCTAGTAAGCAGCAGAACTTGGCAGCTTTGGCCACCTGGTTCTGGCTTTATAGTTAAGGAGAGAAGAAATGGGTTATAGACTTTGTCTCCATACCTAAAGAAAGATCCTGAGGCCAGGATGTGTAAAGAGTGTCCCTGAATGAAGACCTAGTAGAGAGGTCATTGTGTGAAGTTGTGAAGTTGATTGCCTTGGGGAAACCAAGATGTTAGAGATGCCGGAATTGTGGGATACCCGCTGAGGAGAGCTGCTAACAGGAAATCAGCCCAGGAGAAAGAAGTATGCTCCAATGGAATTGGAGATTTGAAGAGCATTGTTATTTTTGGTTTTTCACCCACCACTCAGCTTCCCAAATAAATCACACAGAGGCTTATTTTTACTTATAAATATCTGCCTTTAGCTTGGCTTGTTTCTTGCCAGCTGTCTTTTATTTTAAATTATCCCATCTACCTTTTGCCTCTGGGCTTTTCTCATTCTCTTACTTCTGTAAATCTTACTCTTACTCTGTGACTTGCTGTGTAGCTGGGTGACTGGCCCCTGGGTGTCCTTCTCTTTCCCTGGCTGCTTCTTATTCTTCTCCCCAGATTTTTCCTTCTATATCTTCCCTCTGCTTCCAAGCCTTGCCTATCCTTTTTCCTACCTTGCTATTGGCCACTCAGCTCTTTATTAGATCATCAGATGTTCAAGACAGACACAGTAACACAGCTTCACAGAGTTAAACAAATGCAACATAAACAAAAGTAACACAGCTTAAAATAATATTCCACAATAAGCATTTTGACATGAGACATGGAGATGCAAAGTTTGGAGTTTGCCCAGCTGGTTTTTGGTCTTCCTTTGGCCCAGTATTTCCTGACTATACTCCCTTCCCTACATTTTGGAATGGTAATGTATATTCCAAATTATGATATATTAGAAGTATGTGACCTGGTTTTTGATTTTTATTTTTACAGGGGAATTACAGTTAAGAAATTACCATGCAGCTCAGAAGAGACTTTGGACTTTGAAACTTGAAGACTTTTGTAGACTATGGGGACTTCTGAAGTTGGACTAAATGCATTTTTTTGCAATATGATATGGCTATAAGCCTTTGGGGGCTAGGGAGTGGAATATAGTAGATTGAAAGAAAGTGGCCCCCAAAAGGAGTGGCACTATTAGGAGGTGTGGCCTTGTTGGAGGAAGTGTGTCACTGTGGGGGTGGGATTTGAGGTCTCGTTTGCTCAAGCTTCCCTCAGTGTGACAGTCAACTTCTTGTTGCCTGCAAGATGTAGCAATCTCAGCTCCAGCACTACAAAATGTCTGCATGCTGCCATGCTCCTCATCATGATGATAATGGACTGAACTTCTGAAATGGTAAGCCAGGTACCACAATTAATTATTTTCTTTATAAGAATTGCCATGGTCATGGTGTCTCTTCACAGCAATAGAAACCCTAATTAAAACAATGGAGCAGCTATCTAAAGGCATTTGAGAAATGTGTGGGAAATAGGAACATGGAACCATAGCAAGTACCAACAGCAGAGTTATAGAGCAGATGTCATATCTAGACCTCAGTACAGGTCTAGAACCACTGGACATCAAATGACAAGGTGACCTAAGGTTCCCATATTAAGCTAAATGTTTCTATGGAGCCATAAACTTAGGCATACACTGCTGTGGGATAATTGTATGTCAAACTACACTGATTGGTCAATAAATAAAACACTGAGTGGCCAGTGGCTAGGCAGGAAGTATAGGCAGGACTAACAGGAGAAAAGAAAGAACAGGAAGGTGGAAGGAGTCACTGCCAGCCGCCGCCATGACAAGCAGCATGTGAAGATGCCGGTAAGCCACGAGCCGCGTGGCAAGGTATAGATTTATGAAAATGGATTAATTTAAGCTATAAGAACAGTTAACAAGAAGCCTGCCACGGCCATACAGTTTGTAACCAATATAAGTGTCTGTGTTTACTTGGTTGGGTCTGAGCGTCTGTGGGACTGGCGGGTGACAAAGATTTGTCCTGACTGTGGGCAAGGCAGGAAAACTCTAGCTACAATACACCGTAGCAGCCATATGTTTAGGAACAAACCATAGCAACTTGTTTTCAAATAGAAATAAAAGGGAAGGAACTGGGCTTGTACTCTTCCCAGAGGTTCAGGAAAGCTTCTGGTACATACCCCTCAGCAGACTGCAACATTGTCTCCTGACATTGCTTTTGCTTCGGCCTATGCCTGTGGTTTCACAGATAGTCTCTTGTGCATTTATGACTGTTAAATAGCATACAGTGGCAGCTTCAGTCAGTGACAGAGGATAGGAGAGAGAGATGGTTTGATAGCACTGATGTGGGTGTCGGGGGGAAGATGGGGCATTATTGACATATACGCTTACACAGAGGAAGACTCCCACTCTCCTGAACTGGCAGGAAGGTGTTCACAGGGGAGTCTCTCGGGGAACAAAGAGAAGGCCTAACTTTATGACATTTTCAAGGGGTGGTGTTCGTATAGCCATGAGGTACATGCTTCAAGGGTTTTAGAAGATTGACTATAACAGTCAAGGGCTGCAGGAACGTGGAGAAAGTTTGTCCATCTTCTGTCATACTTGCTGTCTACTGGGGAATCTGAACATTGGGACATGTCTGTGTCTCTTTTGCTTTTTCTGTCTAGACCTCCCTCTTCATTCTTTCCAGCAGAGGTCCTGGTTCTAGCTCTAACCTTTGAGTTTGGAGTGACAGGCCCATAATTTAACAGGGACAGAATAAACAAACTTGAGGCCTAGTTTAAAGATGGTTGTGTGATTTACTGACACTGATGGGAGTGTCTGCAGCATGAAAGTGCAGCCAGTGTCCTGAAGTACTAATGTGAGAGAAAATTCCTCAAGTAGGCGGAACGTAGATTGCATTTGGGTGTGTGCTCTGTTTGGGCAGCATTAAAGCTCTGGAGTACCCTGTGGGTGGTTTCTAATGTTTTAGCAGACTAAATGATTGATGACAAGGAGATACAGGGAAGAAGTTTATTTCCTAGTCTTCAAGAATAGAAAATTGGAAATATTTGTGCCTTGTGAATTCCATCCAGTAAAGGACTTCAGCTGTAGAGAAGGCTTTTAGTAATTGAACAAAATGGTATTTCCTGTGGGTATCTGCCAGCCTCTATCCTAAGCTATCCTCCAGGATTTGTACAATAAGCTTGTGCAAAGTAACCATGGGACATGGATGGAGGGTTGGATTTCACTTCTCAAATGAGTTAGTTAACATAATAAACTCATTACTGTTCATAAGCCTCTCTAAATACAAGTTCCATAGCAGTGTTGGAGTAATTCTTAAAGACTCTTCAAGTGTTGCAAGGCACTGATGACTAATGGAGGTTAAAGTCTCTCATGGCCTGGCAGCTTTTCCCAAAAGCTCAGCAACATGGAAACTCTCTCCCTCCCTAGCAAAGCTTCCTGCCTCTACCTGCCCTTATCTGGGGGAATGTCTCTGGGCCTGGAAGACTGATCTTATCTGAAAGCTGTCTCTAAACCAGATGTCTGATTTATCTTTAGCTTGACCCTTGGCAGAGATTCCTGCTAGAAGACCTGCTGTAGGAGGTGTGCTATAGGACCCTACTGCCACATACTAAGCCTTGTGATAGGACCATCCTACTTAATTCAAATTAGGGTTTGCCCCCAGCCTCCCTAGCCCTATATATTCCTTATACTCTGGAATAAAGTTGAGCTGACTCACTGAAGTCTGTCTCCTGGAGGGCTGTCTCCATTATACCCACAGCTGTCCTAACCCTTTTCCCTGCTTCTGTTCCCTCCACCGTTGTGGGCCAATGCAGCCAACCATCCTGGGGAAGA
Organism: Peromyscus maniculatus bairdii; assembly: GCF_049852395.1. Lineage (NCBI taxonomy): Eukaryota > Metazoa > Chordata > Mammalia > Rodentia > Cricetidae > Peromyscus > Peromyscus maniculatus. Next base: position 4,055,624 of record NC_134857.1, read on the forward strand.
AGCAGAGTCACACTCAAGGAGGATTTACTCCATACTTACAACACAAACAGATATTCTGAATCATCTCTGCTCTCCTGGAAGCTGAGGGTATGAACCCAGCAACTGGGAGAAATAAGTGGGAATTGATACTTTTAAAAGCCTATTTTTCAGATTTCCTTATTGTTTCCTTTCTTTCAACTTTGAGATCTGCAGGTTTGGTGGACTGGGTTCTCAAGAAGATTACAGTAAGGGTCTCATTAGACTAAAAAATGACACCACTGTTTTGAATAATGCCATTGAACCAAAGAGTCATGCCATGTTGTCTATGTAATTCAGTAAGTAAAGAGCAAGGCACAACTCATAGTCTTCAGGCCCTGACACACACAACAGACAGTTTACAGATAGGTCACAAACTACAGACAGATGGAAGACAGATGGGGAAAGGTGGAGAATTCAAACTTGAGCTTGTTCTCAGTCAAATTAATCCAAGAGGAAATTGCTTTATTTTCATTCTTTAATGAAATATCTACACACCCTCTGAGGTTAGCTTTAGTGAGTTAACTGACACATTAATGTCATCATTGGCTCTAAGAACAGGCTTAAAATCTTAATCTTTAGCTGAGCAGTCTTTGTGAATCCATACTACTCATTAAACATCTACTATGAACCTAGGTCTTCCTACTGTTAGCCTGTTGGAGAAATCTATTATTTCAACTGGTTTCTCAGAAAAAAAATTAATTGATTTACAGCTGACCTGAATTTTTTTTATTCCAAGGGGGATCATTAAAAATGAACCAAATTATACTTGGGCCCCCAGTGACTTAGATCAAGCATGAAGCACACTAAATCTCCTGTAGACTGGACTTTCATTTTGTGTTTGGAACAAATCAAACAAAACTCAGCTGCCCCTGAGAAGTCAAGCTAACTGAATAGTGTTGTGTTAAACTCAGGAACAGCTTCTTGTGCTTGTTTCATCTCAACCATCATTGTTAAAATAAGAAAACAAAAATAAACTGATGATAAACACAGAGATGCAGTGTACATGAAGAATGAGGGGAACCTGGAACAATCTTTGTACACTGTGAATATGTATTACTCTCATGGGTTAATGAAGAGCTGACTGTCCTATAGTTGGGCAGGAAGAGATTGGGTGGGACAGCCAGACTAGGAGGGTGCTGGGAAGAAGACAGTGTGAGGAGTCTTGAGCCAGACATGGAAAAAGCAACATGGGAAGTTCATAGGTGAGATAAAAGAGCCTCCAGGCAACACATAGATTAACACATAGAAATGAATTGATTTAAGTACTAAGAGCTGGCTGGATACAAGCCTAGGCTATTGGCTGATCATTTATAGCTAATAATAAGTCTCTGTGTGATTATTTGAGGAGTGGCTTGTGGGACAGAAAAGTCCACCTATACTCAGTCTTCTCCTAGTCCATCCTAACTCACAGGCATGACTTAAGAACATTGTGAAAATCCCCCAAGGTGAGCTGGGTGGTGGTGGCACATACTTTTAATCCTAGCACTCAGAAGGCAAAGGCAGGTGGATCTCTTTGAGTTTGAGGCCATCCTGGTCTACAAAGAGAGTTTCAGGACAACTAGAGCTGTTACAGAGAGAAAGCCTGTTTTGAAAAACAAAACAAAAGCAAAAGCAAACAAGGAAGGAAGGAAGGAAGGAAGGAAGGAAGGAAGGAAGGAAGGAAGGAAGGAAGGAAGGAAGGAAGATCCCCAAGGTGCTGACACAAACTTTTCATCCAGAGTTCACCATGAGGTGGCTCAGAGGCCTCCTCTATAAGGGGATGGGGCTGATAGTCTTCAAGGTATTAGCTCTACAAAGTTAGAATCCCCAGTCCCTGCTTGGAGACTTCCTGAAATCTATGGTAGTCTAACATTTAGCTTTTTGAAGAAACTCTGTTTTTTTGTTTGTTTGCTTGTTTGTTTTTGGTTTTTGTTTTCATAGTGGCTGCATCATTGTATTTCCAAGCATTTCAATTTCCCATGAAGGGACACTAGCCCACTCGAACATGTGGCTCTGGCAGGCCTTGCTCTTCTCTCCCACTTCCTCTGCCTTGCTAAAAACCATTAGCTTACATTCCTAAAGCTGGCCACCAAGGTCTGCTCCCTTATTTGGCCACTTCTTCCTCCTGAGGCTGACTGCCAAAGTCCAGCAATCAGTAGGCCCCCTTGGTTCACCTAATTAATATGCGCAAATGTCCCTCCCCACTTTCCCTTGTCCCCTCCCCTTCTCCTTTGTACCCCATCTCCTTTAAAACCACACCCTCATTGTGCCAGAATCCATGAAGATGCCCAGTCTTGACTTTCAACCTCCCAAACTAGAGACTTAGAAGAATCCTCTTCCCTCTTTTTAAATAAAGGACCTTGCACCTGGCATTTTGTTGCAGCAACACAAACTGCTGTAAAGGCACTAGATTTCCTCACTTGCACTTTTGATGTCTGTGACTGGGTTTGAAGAGAGGTTGGCTACTTCTAAAGCTCATCATCATACAGACCCTACCTTCAATTGTAGAAGTAGGTTTGGAAATTTTTCTCATGGGAGCTACACCTCAGCCCCTGGCACCCATACACCAGAAGAGTTTGCAATATTCTGGTGGAAGCCCCACCTCTCTCTCCAGACCCTGCCCCTCAGAAAGCCCCACCAAACATGGCTCCTCCCCTAGAGATGCTCAAGACCACTCCCACAGGGTATTTAAACTGCACCCCAGAAAACAGACACATGGTTTTTTCCGTCTCTCTTCCTCTCTCTTTTCTGGGAGCCCAGAGAATCACCTGGGAACATTTATCCATTAAACCGGGCTTTTTCTAATTTGGTCTGATTTGGTCTGATTTGGATTGCTGTGTCGGCAGAGAGGCTCATCAGGGTTCAGAAACTTTTCTGAAATACTGACGTTTTTGTTGTTTATAAAATACTGTGGTAAACTTTGTTAATATACTTAGGGGAAGAGGAACAGCTCTAGCTGTTCAGCTGGGTCCTTTTTAAGCCCCTTCTCAATACAAAGTCTTCTTCTCTGTCGTAAGTTAATTTGAGTGTCTACTCTACCAGGCTCCACCAGGTCCTCTGAGCTAGCTCCATCAGCTCTTCCAGTTTTTGAAGTCAAATGGCAGTGCCAACAGCTGCTTATAGGTGAGATCTCAAAAACCTGCTTGTTCCCTGTGGGGATTAACCAGTCTTGAGCTAGATGGTAGCTGAACACAGCAGTAGCAAGCTCACTCCCCTATCTCTAGCTTGTGGCTTTATCTTCACTGTTTTTCCCCAGTCACAGTGGGGCTCGAGTGATCATGTCTTCATTGTAGAAGGATGCAGGGATAAAGGAAAGTATATGCCTTTCATTTAAAGGGCTTCTCAGGTCTACCTCTGACTTTTGCTTCTGTGCCTTGGGCTACTTCATGAAGGGTATCTGAGACATATAGCCATGTTCATTGCTGCTGCTACAGAACTTTCGATCATTTCTCTTAAATTGATAATGTCAGTTTTTGTATGCGAAGATTTTTATTCAGTAGTTTTTTTTTTTAAATCTTCAATAAAGGAAGTAATTTTTCCCAACATTCTTGCTAAGTCTCAAATAAAATGTATGTCTGTAATATGAGCACAGACTGTTTTAAGATACCTCATCCTTAAAATATACCAAGTTGTGTTCTAAGAAAAAGGAGAGTAGGGCCTTGGATGGTAGCTCAGTGGTGGAGCACCTCCTAGTATATGTAAGACCCTGACTTCAGTGCCTAGCGCTGCCCATGTACACACACACACACACACACAAAGAACAGACATTTGGAAAGTAATAATCTTCCTCCTGCTTTTTGAATAGAGTCTATCATTTCAAGTATCATGAGTGTTTTGATTAGACTTTGTCCATTTACATTGTGAAAGATGTCTGCTTTCTCTTTACCATCAAATTGTCTCTTTTCATAATCAGTGTTTATAATGCCATGCATAGTGCACATTGTTTTCATATCAATTTTCTTGCTTTTTTCCAAATGGAAATGAATTGGTCTTTCTTTCTACTTAGCTATCTCTGAGTCAGTTCTGAAGTCTGTGGGGGCCTCAGCCGGATGCAGATGACAGGGTCCTCACAGCACTGAAGTGATGTACTGAAGACTTAGGTCAGCAAGAAAGCACTCTGGGCTCACTCAAAAATGAATAATGGATTTCAAAACCAGGAGTGCCTATTGTTTTCATGAATATTTTGGGAGAAATATATTCTTTATTTGTTCAAGCTTTGCAGATATTTGAATAATGGCTTTTAAAAATTCTCATTTCCACAGCCCCATGCCTCTCCTCAGTGCCTACATGAGGCTTATGTAATTAGGACAAGGTCATTCTAATTAGGAAGGTTCTGATCCTGAGCAGGAATCACTTAGGGAAGACTCGATCTCAGTGTCATACACATCTCTTTGTAGTAAACCCTGTGGCTCTCCCTTCAGGTCTTGAACAAATACATTGCAGTTGGACTCCTAGTGAAAGTTCCTGAGAATGATTTCTGTGTTGCATCCTCAGCTCTGGTTTAATTGTCTAACCTGAAATTCGTCTTCGTTGCCTTGGACGTGTTGTGTCCTCTTCCAGCCTTCTTACTTCATTGATCTCTTAGTTATGTCTTTGACAAGGTAGTCTTGGATCTGATTTTTGTGTGAATTGTGTTACTTGCTTCACTGTCTATCTAAATACTATGCATTCATATTGAGAGTTTCTTTCTATGAACCATTTCTAGGCTGGAGTACTAAGTGAATCTGACATTTAACTCTTGCTCATAAGTCTGTTTATAAGTTTAACTTGTTTTTTTTTCATTTTTAAATTTTAATGGGTCTCCTCACCATATAATAATGAAAACACTAGATGAAGGGGACTCCAGCACATTGGGGGTTCCCTTCCAGACCCTAGATTAGGCACAAACCACACCCAAACACCTGTTTTCACAGAGAGATCCTTTATTAAGTGGGAAAGAAGAGTTAAAGTGGCTGCTTTTTGAATCAAGGAGAAAATCAGCAGCAAATGACCTTGCAGGTATAATTTTTAAGAGAAGGGAAGGTCTGTGTTAGAATGGGCTAAGATATGGTGGTAAAGGAGAAAGGTGATGAGGGAGAAGGGAAGAGGACAGGGAAAAGGGGGCAAGAATATTTGTCCCAGAGGGACAAAGGACCACCTCTGGATAGAGAGGGACAGACTTGGCACATAAGCAAATGGTAGTTTATAATGGTAAAGGGGAAATCCCATGTTAGGATGAGCTGTTTAATTTTAATTGGGCATGTTAATTAGGAGAGCCAAAGGGGGCTTCTGATTGTTGGACTTTAATAGTCCACCTTAGTAGGAAGAAGTGGACAAATAAGGGAACAGACCTTGGTGGCTAGCTTTAGGAATGTAATCTAATAGTTTTTAGCAAGGCAGAGGGAATAGGGGAGAAGGGCAAGACCTACCAGAGCCACATGTTCAACTAGGTTAGTTTCCCTTCACTAAACACACAGAAGCAAGAAAGAATATTAAAAGCTTCAAAGGTAAAAAGCCAAGTAACATATAGAGGAGGCATGTTAGAATTACACCTGACTTCTCAATGGAGACTCTGAAAGCCAGAAGAGCCTGGACAGACTCTAACAGCACAGACTGCTGTAACCAGCAAAACTTTCAATCAATGGAGAAAACAAGATATTCCACGATAAAGTCAAATTTAAATAATAACAATATCTACACACAAATCCATCCCTACAGAAGGTACTAGAATGAAAACTCTAATGCAAGGAGGTTAATTACCCCACTAAATAAGGCAATAAATAATCTCAAAAACCCTAAGAGAAGCACACACACACACACACACACACACACACACACACCACCACCACCACCAACAACAACAACAACAACAACAGCTACAACAAAATAACAAGATTGAACAATCATTGGTCATTGATATCTCTCAGTATCAATGGACTCAATACACCAATAAAAAGACACTGACTAACAGAATGGGTGTGAAAACAAGATCCATCCTTCTGCTGAATCCAAGAAACACATTTCAGTATCAAATATAGACATTACTTCAGAGAACATTATTGGAAAAAGATTTCCAAGCAAATGGACCTAAGAAGAAAGCTGGGGTAGCTATTCTAATATCAAACAAAATAGACTTAAAACCAAAGATAATCAAATGAGATGGAGAAGGCCACTTCATACTGAAAGAAAAAAACAACCAAGATGATTTTTCAATTCTTAACATCTATACCCCAAACAGAAGGCTACTCACATTTGTAAAAGAAATACTACTAAAGTTTAAATCACACAGATCCTGACACATTTATAATGAGAGACTTCAATACCCCACTCAACCAATGGACAGATCATCCAGAAAAAAAACTAAATAGAAATACTGGAACTAACAGACATTATGAATCAAATGAATTCAACAGATATCCACAGAACATTTAAACAAACACAAAAGAATACACTTTCTTCTCAGCACCTCACAGAATATTCTTCAAAATTGACCACATGCTTGGTCACAAAGCAAGTCTCAACAGATACAAGAAAATTAAAATAATCCCGTGTATCCTATCAGACTACCATGAATGAAAGCTGGATTTCAGCAATAACAGAAACAACAGAAAGCCTACAAACTCATGGAAACTGAACAAATCTACTGAATTAAAAATGGATCAAGAAAGAAATAAAGAAAGAAATTAAAGACTTCTTAGAATTCAATGAAAATGAGTGCACAACATACCCAAACTTATGGGACATAATAAAAATGGTGCTAAGAGAAAAGTTCAGAGCACTAAGTGCCTTCATAAAAAAATGGAGAGATCTCATACTAGCAACTTAACATTATACCTGAAAGCACTAGAACAAAAAGCAAATGCACCCAAGAGGAGTAGACAGCAGGAAATAATCAAACTGAGGGCTGAAATCAATAAAATAGAAACAAAGAGAACAATAAAGAATCAATGAAACAAAGAGTTGGTTCTTTGGGAAAATCAACAAGATAGACAAACCCTTATCCAAACTAACTAAAAGGCAGAGAAAATATACAAATTAACAAAAATAGCTATAAAAAGAGAGATCCAACAACATACACCAAGGAAATCCAGAGTATCTTTAGTTTATACTTCAAAAAACTGTACTCCACAAAACTGGAAAATCTAAAAGAAATGAACAATTTTCTTGATAGAGACCACTTACCAAAGTTAAATCAAGGCCAGATAAATAATTTTATAGACTTATAACCCCTAAGGAAATAGAAACAGTCATTAAAAGTCTCCCAACCAAAAAAGGTCAGGGCCAGATGGGTTTAGTGCAGAATTCTACCAGACTTTCAAAGAAGAGCTAAGGCCAATAGCTCTCAAATTACTCCACAAAATACAAACAGGAGGAACATTACCAAATTCATTTTATGAGGCCATAGTCACCCTGATACCCAAACCATATGAAGACAGAAACAAAGAAAGAAAATTATAGACCAATTTCATTCATGAACATTGATGCAAAAATACTCAGTAAAATATTCAAAAACAGAATCCAAGAAGACGTAAAAAAAAATCACCCATAATGATCCAAGTAGGCTTCATCCCAGAGATGCAAGAATGATAAAACATACAAAAATCTGTCAATGTAATCCACCATATAAATAAACTGAAAGAAAAAAAACTAACATGATCATCTCATTAGATGCTGAAAAGCCTTTGACAAAATCCAACATCCCTTCATAATAAAGGTCTTGGAGAGATCAGGGATACAAGTGACATTCCTAAACACAATAAAGGCAATTTACAGCAAGCCTATAGCCAACATCAAATTAGATGGAGAGAAACACAAAGCAATTCTACTAAAATCAGGAATAAGACAAGGCTGTCCACTCTCTCCATACCTATTCAATATAGTACTCAAGGTTCCAGCTAGAGCAATAAGACAACAAAAGGAGATCAAGGGGATACAAATAGGGAAGGAAGAAGACAAAGAATCACTATTTACAGATGATATGATAGTATACATAAGCAGCCCCCACAATTCTACCAGGGAACTCCAACATCTTATAAACACCTTCAGCAAAGTGGCTGGATACAATACTAACTTTAAAAAAAGATTAATAGACCTCCTATATACAAAGGACAAACAGACTGAGAAAGAAATCAGGGAAACAACACTCTTCACAATAGCCATGAATAATACAAGATATCTTGGTAGATCCCACCAAACAAGTGAAAGGCCTGTATGACAAGAACTTCAAATCTTTGAAGAAAGAAATTGGAGAAGATATCAGAAGATAAAAAGATCTCCCATGCTCATGGATTGGTAGAATTAAAAATGGCCATCTTACTAAAAGCAATCTACAGATTCAAGCAATCCCCATCAAAATTCCATCACAATTATTTATAGACTTTGAAAGAACAATGTTCAACTTCATGTGGAAAAACAAAAGCCCAGGACAACTAAAACAATCCTGTACAATAAAAGAACTTCTGGAGGTATCACATCCCTGATTTCAAACTGTACTACAGAGCTGTATTATGAAAAACTGCATGGTATTGGCATAAGAACAGACTGGTAGATCAATGAAATTGAATTGAAAACCCAGACATAAATCCACACACCTATGGACACTTGATTTTTGACAAAGCAAACAAAATTATACAATGAAAAAAGAAAGCATCTTCAACAAATGGTGCTGTTCTAAATGGATGTTGGCATGTAGAAGAATACACATCCCTATCTATCACCCTGCACAAAACTCAAATTCAAGTGTATCAAAGACTTCAACACAAAACCAGACACACTGAACTTGATAGGAGAGATTTATTTACCTAAATAACCTAAGAACTAAGGCTTCACATTAACAAGGCAAACAATCTGTAAACAGATGTACAGTACAAGAACAATGTCCTCAAAATTGTGACAATACATAAAATGTCTTAAACAGAGGTATGAATGTATAGTACAATATGACAATAATATCCTTAATATGTATCACTATACAAAATATCCTAAACAAAAATATATAGACAATATGACAAACATAATTTTACATTCATATCAATGTACAAAATATTTCAAATAGGAGTAGGAATATGTGCATACTATGATAATTATACTTTTGAATTTGTATCAGTATATAAATTACCTTAAATAAGAATAGAAAAACAGTTTACATTTGTATCAACATGTAAGAATCCATATCAGTGCAAATTATCTAAGGCTAAAAGTTTGCTTATTTAGTTTATTAGTAGATACAATAATCTATCTTAATATCCTATACCTAGCCATTCCCCGTTTTTCTTTTCTTAAAGAGAATTCTGAGTCTAAATTTTATTATTCCATCCTCTACCCTATAACAACTTATCTGTTACCCTGAGTAAAATGAAACCTTTGGAAGAGGGGGCATCATTTTCTTAAAATTGCTCCCTGCTGTTTAGGGGGTAATGGTATCTCTGTGGGAATCTGTAAGAAGACTAAATGATTAGGTCTCAATAGGACAGGGAATTCACAAAAGAAGAATCTCAAATGGCTGAGAAGCACATCTTTAGCCATCAGGGAAATGCAAATCAAAATGACTCTGAGATTCTTACACCTGTCAGAATGGCTAAGATCAAAAACATAGACTGATGCTCCTGCTAGTGAGGATATGAAGCAAGGGGAACACTCCTCCAGTGCTGGTGAGGGAGCAAACTTGTATAGCCACTCTGGAAATTATGGTGATATTTTATCTGTACTGAAATGTGATTTTATTTGTATGTTAATAAATAAAGTTGCCTGGGGGTCAGAGCTAATAGCAAGTCATAGCAGAAGCTGGGCAGTGGTGCACGCCTTTAATCCCAGCACTTGGGAGGCAGAGCTAGGCAGATCTCTGTGTGTTCAAGGATACAGCCAGCATGGAGATGGAGACACACACCTTTAATCTCAATACTGACCATAGAAGACCTGGAGGTCTGTATAGACAGACAGCAGTAAGGAGGTCATGTGGTTGGGTTTACAACCAATGAGAAGGCAGAACAGAAAGTCAAGAAAAAGACAGATACACAGGAAGTAGCTCTCTTGCTGAGGGGAAGGACAACAGCGACAGTGAAGGGAAAGAAAGGGTTTTTAGCTCTTAGCTACTGCTCTGACCTCTTGGGCTTTTAATTCTGCATTTGGCTCTGTGTTTCTTATTTTAAAAAGACTGTTACATCTACAGGAAATCAATATGGTGAGTTCTCAGAAAATGGGGAATCAATCTAACTCAAGACCCAGCTATACCACTCAGGCTGGCATCAAATTTATAGGATCCTCCTGCCTCAGCCTTCCTAGTGATAGAATTAAAGGCATGAGTCCTTGTACCCAGGTGACTTTTGTGGTTAAAAACATCCTTCCTGGTATGTTTCAGGAGAACTGACTCTTCCCAGTTTTCTGTTTCTGTTTGTCTTCTTGATCCTCAAAAGATGTCTTTTCACACTTCTTACATTTTGAACCTTGCCTTTTGGTGACTCAGAAATGTTCTTACCCAAGCTTGTGTTTTCTGAGAAACTGTTGCTGGTGATCCGTCTTATTGACAGTCCTTCAGTGCCAATAGCTCAGGCTAGTTACTAGCTAACTCTTACATTTAAATTAACCCATATCTCTTGTCTATGCTTTGCCATGTGGATTGGTTGGTACCTTTTCTCAGCACGGCATACCCATCTTGCTTCTCTCTGTATCTGCTGGCGACTCCTTACTCTGCCCTTCTTCCTCCCAGCATTTTCAGTTTGGCTTATCCACCTAACCTTATCCTGTTCAGCTATCGGCCAGTTAGCTTCTTTATTAAACTAAACAGAATAACAAATCTTCTCAGTGTCCAGAAGGATTATTCCACAGCAAGGAATGCTGTGGCAAATGATCCCAGGGTCTATTTTGTGTTCCCTTTGCTTCTGCTTCCGGTACTTGGGTTGGAGAAGGGTCTTCTGTGGAGGATGCTTTTGCCTATTACTGGCCATAACCACTGCAGAAGCAGCCCTTTGTCAACCTCTCCAGTCTTTGGAAGATGAAGGAGATGTTCTTGGGGACCTTCTAACTTGCAGCAGACTAAGTTAATTTGCTTTAAACCTTGTGAAGGCTGATTTCTGAGAAACCAGTGAATGGCAATTGGAGCAGAGCACTTCTGTACTTTGTTTTGTTTAATGAAGCCCTACTACATTGCACAGACTGCCTAATTAGAAGCACTACATGGGTAAGAGGCATAATCAATCATTGTAAGGGTCTTTTACATACTTGCCTTACAACTCCTGGAACAAATGGTTTGTTTGTCAATGAGCTGGGACAATGCATCTCCTGTGGTGATATGGAAACTGGGCTGTTGGCAAAGTCTAAGTAGATACTTTGGCTCAGAACTGACCTTCTGTCTCAGACCTGACTACAGCTTAGCAGTGCCTGGTGCTGGACCAGTTCTGCCTCAGCACTTGCTGATGGAAGAGCACTCTGATGTAGTTCAGTATAGGAGCAACTTTCCATCTTGGGTGAGGAGGCAGCTGGTGATTCTCCATGAAGACAAGGTTTGGAGCCCCATTCATGCCCAAATTCTGGCTGATCAATTACTGGAGAGTCCATATGTGTCACTGTCACCTCACCTCTGGGCCAAGGTCTCTATTACTTTAAATAGCTAATAATCAAATACTCAACAGTGTGAAGAGACAGAATGGGAGAAAATATTTGCAACATGAACATGTGACAAGGGATTGACATCTAGAATATAAGGAACTACAAAACCTCAGTAATAACAAGAACATTAAAAACTTATTAAAAGTAAGCAGTAGGCTTAAGAATTATGTTTCTCAAAAGAAGACATTGAAATAGCCACTAGGCATATGAAAAGATGATTGATATCACTTATCAGCAGAGAAGTGAAAATCAACACCACAGTGAGGTAACACCTCACAGTAAAACTGGCTCATATGAAAAGTGTATAGATAACAAGGCTGTTGAGAGTGTGGAGGAAAGGAAACCCAACACATCATTGGGGGGATTGTAAATCCATGCAACTATTATGTAAAACTTGAGATTCCTCCCAAATTCACAGGAAATGGAATCCATATACTGAGGAGATATGTTCACTCACATGTTTATATCCTCACTGTTCATCATAGTGCTGGAAATAACCTGAGCATATGAATGATGGGTAATGGGTGGTTAAAGAAACCATGGGTCTTATACACAAGGAAATACTACTTGGTCATTAAAAAGGATGAAGTCCTGTTACTTCTAGGATGCAGATGAAACTGCAGATGCTCCTAATGATTCAGGAATACTGTTAATTTTCTGAGAATGCTCTGGATGATCCAGGAATGCTCTAGAAAGTCCAAGAATGCTCTGAATCATCTGAAAATGCTGTGGATTTTCTGAGAATCCTCTGGAAGGTCTGAGAATGCTCTAGAATGTCCAAAATGCTCTGGACCTTCTGGGAATGCTGTGGATGATCTGAGAATGCTCTAAAAGGTCTAAGAAGGAACTTCCCATGCTGCCTCCATGATTTTGTGACTTCTTTAATTGTTCATGGACTGCTTCTCAGTTCATCTGCTTCCATTCTGTTAGAATTCCTAGCTACTCTCCCATGACTGCACATGGCAAGATGCTTAGTCATCCCAGGGCTTTACATCCCACATAATCTGTGGGATAATTATATCCCACATAATTTTGCATGGAGCGTGATCACATAACCTATGCACATGCATGGCATAGCTATGTAAGCCCATATGCACATGTGCATGGGGGGGACCTTATAAAAAGCGGATTCCACCTATCCCTCCTCTCTCTTCCTGCATTATCATTTCCACAGACCTAAGCACTCCCTCCTGTTCCCTTCCTTTAAAAAACTCTTATAGTGGGTTTTATTGTACCTTGTGGCTTTTCTCACATGATAAACAGTGCTGCTTAATAAGTAACATTGTACCACTTAATAAATAACACATCCTTCTTCATCCCTTTCAAGTTTTTTTAATACTTACCCCTACACCAAATGGAAATATTTTTCCACTGAACATAAAATGGCCTAGTTAAAAAGCAATTCTCACATAAAACCACAACTCTGGAAAAATAAGAAGAGTGTATAATGCTCTTTCTCTTCATATGGTAGGAAGCTTAACTCAAGTCCTATCATTATAGGTACACTAGCATTTCCCCACTGTCATGTTAAAGAAATGAACAAAGACCTTAAATGTCACACTTTAATGAAATGAAAAATAAAGACCTTAAAAAGGGAAATGCATATTCAGCACATTGCACAAGTGTCTGATAAGACAGGATTGGTGTCTGAGACAGGCAGGAACTGCACCACCAATAGCAGAATGATGAGGTGGGCAGCCGAGTGCTGGATGAAGAATGGGACTGATTTAGAGAAAAACATAATTTCTTCTTTTGGAATGAAGATCAATTTGAGGCAATTATATAATTCTGCAAAACTGGTCAGTATCTCAGAGAAGTGAATGTGGGCCGCAGGATGGCTTGGCAACACTGCTGCTATGGCAGGCTTGATAAAAGCCAGCTAAAAAGTGGGCCTGAGTTTCGATTTACTGCCAGGCAGCACCCAGATCCAGGAAAAGCCAGGAGCTGACACCACCAAGGGATGAGCCAGCATCTAAGGGGAAGTACCTTACATTCCAAACATTCCAAACCTTTTGATAAGATTAGATAAGATCACCAGATGTCCCTGAGCACAGCACATCCCTATTCCCTCTTGCCAAGACACCTATAGACAAATGTCAGCCAATCAGGGTCCTGAACCCTGGAAATCCCCTCACCCCCAACCTCTACCATGATTAAAAATACTACCCAGCCTGGACACGGCACTCTCTGATCATACCTCTGCACTGGACATTGAGGGGGGTCCAAGCTTGAGCTTGAATAAAGACTGCTTTTTCATACAGTTTAGATTCCTTGGTAGTCTCTGGCAGACTCCAAGACTTGGGCATAACAGTGCACAGGGCCTCTGAAAACACACTAGTGACTGTGATGTGTGTGTGTGTGGGGGGGGGGAGTTCAGAGGACAACTTGAAGGAGTCAGTTCTCTCTTACCATGAGGATCCCAGGGGTTGAACTCAGGCCACCTGGCTTGGTACTAAACACCTTCATCTGCTGAGCCACCCATCAGCCCAAGAAGAGATCTAACATGGCTTTAGATAGGCATTGATAGAAAAAGAGATGCTTAAAAAAAGGACAGTATGTACCCAAACTTGGGTATGGGATTTTCAAGTTGATTACACTTGAATGTCTCAACAACACAGATATACTATTTTGATGGTTTCTGAAGTTACATTGTACAAAAGATTTCTGAGAGACAAGCCCTCCCATTTTTTCATTTTCTATTTCAATAAATGAAGCACAGGGAGGCTCCCAGTGTGACTTGGATAGGATTGCAGGCTGATTAGATAGAGTCATAGTTACAGGGTTGCACAGGGAGTTAAGACAAGTCCTTCCTATATATGAACTTCATAATCTTGCTTATGAGATTTTCAGAAAATTTCAGCTACAGTTGGGAAGAAAGAAAGGCCATACTTATAATAGTCTCCAGCATTTAAACACATGGTGCCTGGTTGGTGGTGATGTTTGGGGAGGTTTAGGTGGCATGGCCTTGCTGGAAGAAGTGTGTCACAGGAAGTGGGCCTGGAGACTAAAAAACCTGGCCTACTTTCAGTCTTATCACTCTGCTTAGTGCTTGGGTTCAAGTTGATGCTCACAGCTCCCCCTTTTCCCCACACCCACTGTCTCCTGCCCCCCATCATAGACTCTAACCCCCAGGAACTGTAAGCTCCTGCCCCCACACCTGCTATCTGCTGCCCCCATCATGGACTCTAACCCCCAGGAACTGTAAGACAAAATAACCTTTTTCTTCTGTAAGTGAACTTGGCCATGGTGTCTTACCACAGCAGCAGAAAAGTAACTAATCCAGTCATATATACTTAGGACTTACACATAGTTTATTGCTATCTTAATATTTGAAGTATTTCCTTATAAAAGGAATATTGTTTTAACATAGGCAACCTTTACCACAAATGTTGATTATGACTGTTGGGGATCTCTCCTGGGGCTGCCCTTTCCAAACTCTGCCCCTGAGAAAGCCCACCACGCAAGCAAGCGGCTCCACCTCTGGAGGGCATTTAAGGTCTGGCCCAAGGCTCCCCTTTGTGGTTTTCCCTCATGGCTTCTCCTCTTCTCCTCTATCCCTAGGACCACCCATATTAAACCTGGATTTATTAATTCAGCCTGATCTGACTTATTACATCGGTGGCGTTACTCACTACTGGGGGATTTTTTCCTATCAATGACTCTCAGCTATGAAGACTTCAGTCAGACTCCAGGATAAAGGACTTCTTTTCCCTGCCATATTCCCTTCATTTTCCCTCTCTTTCTATCCTTCTTCAACTTAAGAACAAAAATTAGTTTTTCAAAGTTCTGGATGTTGCCAATCTAAGATCAAAGTCTGGGCAGATCCGTGGTCTGGTGAGTGGACTATTTCCCAGCTTGCAGATGATATCTTTCTTCCCCCTCTTCCAGGGCTGAGGATCAAACCCAGACCTCAACTACGGAGTTCTACCCTCAGCCTTTTCCTTGGATCCTTCCATGGGTCTGGATGGCTGCATCTCTTTCCTAAGGGTATGCATTTTGCTGACTTAATCGCCCTGTCATAGTATCAGCACACTGGTATTATTATAATTTCAAAATATAAAATTTTGGGGAATGAAAGCATTTAACCCAAACCAGTTAGTTCTTAAAGACCCCAGGAAACAAGGCTGCATGGAGTAGACTAGCAGTATGGCTGAAGCAGAACATGACTAGGGTGCAAAACTTTGTGACAGCATCTTCACTGGGCACCACACTCTTGTCTCCTGCATCTAATGACAGGAAAGACATGCTATACATTTTTGTTTGTTTGGTTTTTGTTTTTTTAAGACAGGGTTTTCCTGATAGCCCTGGCTGTCCTGGAACTCACTTTGTAGACTAGGCTGGCCTCAAACTCAGAGATCTGCCTGCCTCTCCCTCCCAAGTGCTGGATTAAAGGCATGCACCACCATGCCTGACTCTCTCTACAATTTTTTTTTTGCAAGTTAGTATATATAATTTTTCAGTTTCTATTAGCTTGAATCCATAGTTTCCACAAATAAATGGTATTTTAGGACTCTGTTACTTCCTTCTGTCTTGGACTTAGCACAGTATCAATTTTTTATTTATTTGTTCTGAGTCTCTCCTCTTTATTAGCCTGAAGCTTCTTGTAGGTAGTGACCACTATGCATACATCTCTAACTTTCAGGCATCTAACAAAGTGCTGTGAGTATTTAAGACTGTGAGCTAATGATTATTAGCAAGGCTGAATACTTTATAGGATATTTGTTAGGAATAAGTAATATTTAAAGACTTGAATAAAAGGGTAAAGTTTTTTCCTTGGATCAGTTTCTTCTTTAATATCTATTCAAGAAAAATGCCACTTGGGAGGTAAAGGGACAGAAAACTGTGGACCAACAGGTACTCTGTATCTTTCTCCACTGGGTTCTCCCTAGATGCTTTCTGTTCTTTCTGTGAGTAAGCTAAGATCCAGTTGAGAGAATTTCACCATATATTAGATGTCCAACTGAAATTCACTTCTCAGTTTAAAAAGTATTATTATTTACATTGTGTTTCCTTTACTGTGAAACAAACCAAATTAATGAGTATACTCACAGATTGCGAGCACCGTGTACAGTTTTATATTAGTGAGAATCCTGGAGGCAAACACCTTAATGAGATAAAAACAAGCTACCATATGGGCAGAGACTAGCTGGAGTTCAATGCTCTGTCAGAAAGATTTAAAGAGAGATTTTTAAACACAGCAATTCTTTATACTTAATTTCTCTACTTAGTTTAGTAGCAGTTTAATGAATAGAGCTAAAACTCATAAGCAGTCATGGATGAATTTGATATCTTCTCTACTTGGTCACATAGCCACTGTCAAGGTAAAAATGAAAGCCAAGAAGTATTTCAGAATCTGGAGGAGTGTTACAGTAAAGCAGCTGCTTAGTATGTATAAGGCCCTAAGTTCAGTTTTTAATACTGTAACATACATTAAATAAATAAACTAAGATATACCTACTTACAATAAAAGAAAGATGAACTAGGAGAAGGTAACATTAAGCTAGCCAGAACAAAAGAGTTGTAGAACACAAGGAAGAAGGAAACCAATTCCAAATGGATAAATAAATTGAATGTGCTGCATTCTGTAGGGTGAGTTTGAAGTGTTTCCAGAAGACTCGTGTTGAAGCCTTAGTTTCTAGCAAAGTGCTACTGGGAGGCAATGGAAGCTTCAGAGGGCAGTGCTCGTGGACCAGCTTTCCATCATTCTGGGCTTAACCTTGAAGGGCCATTACCAGAATGGCTTTTCTCTGTCATATATTCCTTGCCATGCAGTCCATCTCATCATAAGCCTAAAACCAACGAAGACAAAATGATCATGGAATAAACATCCTAAATAGCCCTTTTATCTTTATGTTTTTATATGCTCCATTAATAGAAAGCTAATACAGTATATTATAGGTATATGAAGAGCAACAATCTAAAAACAAATACTGTGCTTCCTCCTAATCAGCTATAGATGCCACAGCAGGGGCCCAGCAGGATCCTGCAAGTCTTTAGAAATGTTGGAGCCAATTACAACAACCTTTTGGGTATCTCCCAGGAGGCTGGCGATGATAACTCTAGTGCTTCTACAGAATTAACTGGGACATGGTTTAGTAATGCTCTAATTCCCATGGAGAACCTGAAGCCTGGCTTTTCCATGAGCCCATCATGAAGAATTACAGACTTGTGTTCCTGGAGGGCTTTGCAGAAACCAGCATCAGCAAAGCAGAAATGTGGGAGGAAAGAAGGAAGGAAGAGAGCTGACCAACAAATGTGAAATAAATTGAAGTTAGCATCAAAATGCCTCAAGCCTAGATTTACTAATTTTTTTAAGGAAAAGTAATTCCTTTATAATTTAAATTAGTCTGGTAAACTAAACAAAAAAAAGAGCTAAGTTGCTCTTTTACTTGGTGACATTAATGAGAGTCTCATTTTCAAATCATGAGAAACACAAGAACATTATAGATTTAGCTCAGTTATGATGATACAAGTACAATTTTTAAGTAAAATTCATTAGCAGAATTCATTATCCTAAATATCCTAAATAGCCCTTTTATCTTTATGTTTTTATATGCTCCATTAATAGAAAGCTAATACAGTATATTATACAGAATCGGGGAACACCAGGGGCAAGCAGGTTTTACTACACTGATAAAGACAATTTCACATCAGAAGAGCTACCAGTGCAAGTAGTCACATTAACATGTTAACAGGGAAAGGTAACAATCATCACACTGACCTGTAAGTACGCTTAACACAGTGTGAATTATTCACAATACAAAACGTGAATGCACTGGAAATGAAAGGAATCCTCTTTAGGGGTATGCATTAAAACTAAAGGATACATACACTTAATGGAGGAACTCCGATGAGGTGCTTTCAGCATAGGAACAAAACCACTTTCCCTGTTCTCATTGTTACAGCTCAATGTAGAATGACAGGTCATGGTTGTTGGGAATGTCTTCTCAGCTGCCTGTAGATGTAACAGTCTTATTAAATAAGAAACACAGAGACAAATGCAGAGTTAAAAGCCCAAGAGGTCAGAGCAGTAGCTAGGAGCTGATACTAAAAACCCTTTCTTACCCATCCCTGCCACTGTTGTCCTTCCCCTCAGAAAGAGACCTACTTCCTGTGTATCTATCTTTTTATTGACTTTCTGTTCTGCCTTCTCATTGGTTGTAAACCCAACCACATGACCTCCTCACTGCCTGTCTATATAGACCTCCAGGTCTTCTATGGTTGGTATTGAGATTAAAAGCATGTGTCTCCATGCTGGCTATATCCTTGAACACACAGAGATCTGCCTGTCATGTGATCTGGATTAAAGGTGTGCACCACCACCTCCTGACTTTTGCTATGGCTTTGTGTTAGCTCTGATACAACTTTATTTATTAACATACAAATAAAATAACATTTCAGTACAAATAAAATAAATAGCTGCCCTCTCCAAACCCTGCCCCTCAGAAACCCTGCCAAGAATCAGCCCCTCCCTGGGGCTGTTCAAGATCATGCCTGCAGGCTACTTAAGATCTGGTCCCCACATTTGCCATGTGATTCCTCTCTTGCCCTCTTGAGAGTCACCCAGGAGTTGCTTTGTTCTGTTCATTAAACCTGGATTTAGTATTTTGGCTTCAATTGTTTATTATATTGGTGGTGGAGAATAGCCAGTAACTAGGGATTCAAAACTTATCAACAGCTAATATTATAGGGAAAAAACCCAAATCATAATATAGCAAATACTGATGGAGATATAATCTTATTTGAAGATGACAATACTATATAGAAAAAGCACTGGAATTCACAAAAGCTAGTAACAGGATGTAGCAAGTTTGTAGGCATAAGATAAACTTTAAAAGGCCAGTGGATAACAGGATCTATACAAACAAAGCTATAAACACTTTCACCTGAACCTCACACCTTATACAAAAACATGCAAAACTCATAACGTATCACAGTACAAAAAGTCTAGAGAACAATGCAGAAAAATGTCCTTAGGACTTCAGAGAAGCTATAGTAGTCAGCTTTTCATCACTAAAAAAAAATACAGAATGGAATCAATTTATCACCAAAAATAGTTTGCTTTGGCTCACAGTTTGGAGACTCCAACCTGTGGTTGATTGACAAGTTTGCTTTTGGGTTTACGGCAGTGTGGCGCATCACAGTACAGGAATGCAGCAGGGAGCAAAAGAGGATGGAGTCAGGATCCCTTCAAACACATGCCTCCAATGGCCAAAGAACTCACTACTAAAGGGTCTGCTACCTCCCAGTCTCCCCATCCTGGGGACCAAGCCTTCAACACAGTCTTTGGAAGACATTCAAAATCCAAACTACGGCACAAAGAGATTCTAGATATGACTCTAAGTGTAAGGTCATAGAAAGAAGAATTAATAACCTATGTTTAGCAACATTAAAAAAAAAGTCTTTGTTCTGTGAATAATCCTGGTGAAAGGATAAAAAGACAAAGTTCTAAGTAGGAGGATGTAGTCCTGGGTCAGATATCTGGCAAATGTCTTAATCTTTGGATACCTAACACTCTCAAAACTTCACATCAAGAGAACAAAAAAGTATAATTAAAATGGATAAAACATAAAAGGATTTTCAAATACCTAGTAAAGAAGAGAAAACATGTTCAACATCATTATCCACTGGGGAAACGAGAACCATAACTTAAATGATATGTTTCTACATAACTAGGGGGATAGCCATGTGAAAAAGTGATAGTACCACATACTGGCTATAACGCAAAGAAACCTTCCTACCCATGCATCACTGATGTGCCGGAGTCCAGCTATGGCGGGGTTCGGGTCCCAAGAGGAGGTGTGGAGTCAGCAAAGGGAAGGAGGAGACTGAGACGATCCAAGGGTGAATAGGGATGGCTGCCTCTGTATTGAAAAAAAAAAGGCTACACATTTTATACTCTACAACTGCACAAAGGATTAAATGGAAGAAAGTGGCCATATGATCATGGGTGTGACTTGTCATCAGGGATTGAGGGATAAGTTAACAGGCACCACAATCATATGCTAATGGAAGGGCCACAAGTCTAGAGATAAGAATGTCTCTCTTTTTTAGCAAGCAGGAACTTTCTTCAAGCCACTGAAGGAATGGGGGCTTTTGTCTAAATGCTTGACCTTGGAAAAAGTACTTTCTCAGGGAACCAGACACTCCATTATAGAATATTGCAGTTTTTTATATGGCTTAGTTTATCCAAATAGCTAAAGCTGTAGGTAAGCAGAGATGAAGTGAGACAAATATTACTATGAAACTGAGTAGACCTTAGGAATTTATAAATCTTGATTATCAAATATACCTTATTCTTCAAAGAAATCTTATTCATCAAATATACTTTATTTATCAAACATGTTACCTATCTAAATTTTCTAGCATCTTGGTGTTAACTCATGTGGGAGTTGGCAGAGTTATCATGCTCTAAGTTCCATGGTGGTGGGGCTTTTCTTTTCAAAGATTTATTTTGTTTGAAGAGGCTACCATTTTATACATTTTCATCCTTTAAAGCCTGCACAAAATTTCCCAAAGGAAAAGGCATAAGGGAACTCCCATCATATATAGTGAGAATCATTAAAAATGGAAGTAAAAGGCTGCTGGAGAACTGTGATCCACAAAGTCAAAATGCTGGAACTTTTCAAGCAACAGTGATAGCTGTGAGGTCCACACCACTAATGGGAACATAGGATGGCAAAGCCAGTTTGCTGTGGGATGGTCTGTATGTCAAATTGCTCTGATTGGTCAATAAATAAAACACTGATTTGCCAGTGGTTAGGCAGGAAGTATAGGTGGGACTAACAGAGAGAAGAAAAGAAAGAACAGGAAGGCAGAAGGAGTCACTGCCATCTGCCATCATGACAAGTAGCATGTGAAGATGCTGGTAAGCCACAAGCCACTTGGCAAGGTATAGATTTATGGAAATGGATTAATTTAAGATGTAAGAACTGGATAGCTAGAAGCCTGAGCCATTAGGCCAAATAGTTTAAACAATATGAGTCTCTGTGTGTTTACTCAGAATGGATCAAAAGTGGCTGTGGGACTGGCAGGTGAGAGAGATTTGTCCTGACTGTGGACCAGACAGGACTGCAGAAAACTCCAGCTACACCAGTTACATTCAAAACTAAACATAAGTTACATAAAATAGCAACTGCACTCCTAAGAATTTATTCTAGAGAAACTAAAAATCACTCTTGGTCTGTGGTGGAAATGTTAACCCCATATTGTTTGAGAATAAGACCACTACTGTGATTTAAAGCCAAATTTGAAGCAAGGTTTAATTAAATACTGGCCAGATGGATAGGTTCTGGCCAGGTCCATACCCAAGTTCCCAGGAAATAGCCCAGAATCAAGTATGGCAAGGGCTTAAGAAGGAAAACCCATAATTCACTGCATTTCTCATCAGGTCCAATCAGGGACAAGCATATATACTGATGAACCTCCAGGCTACATCCAGTCAGAGGCAAGTGTATATTCTGATGTATTTCCTGCCTGTGAACCTCCCACCCATGTGTGATCAAGCACATCAGTGCAGATGGATCAAACAAACTTGTTTAGGGGACTGAAAACATGTGTCATTTACAGTTGTGCAGATGTTAACATGCTGTCTTAGTTACTTTTCTGTTGCCATGACAAAGACACTTTGACCAAGGAAACTTAAAGAAGAAAGAGTTTATAGGGAGCTTTTAGTTTCAGAGGGTGAATCCATGATCATCACAGTTGGAAGCATGGTAGCAGGCAGGCAGGTAGGCATGTTGCTGGAGTAGCACCTGACAGCTCACATTTTGAGACACAGCTATGAGACAGAGAGGTCTAACTGAGAATGGAGTGGGCTTTTGAAACCTCCTTCAGCAGAGCCACACCTCCTAATCCTTCCCAAACAGTTCTACCAACTGGGGAGTAATTTGACATACAGACCATCCCACAGCAAACTGGCTTTGCCATCCTATGTTCCCATTAGTGGTGTGGACCTCACAGCTATCACTGTTGCTTGAAAAGTTCCAGCATTTTGACTTTGTGGATCACAGTTCTCCTGCAGTCTTTTATTTCCATTTTTAATGATTCTCACTATATATGATGGGAGTTCCCTTATGCCTTTTCCTTTGGGAAATTTTGTACAGGCTTTGAAGGATGAAAATCTTAAATTCAGGCTTACAGTACAATGGGAGAACCCCAGAGGGCAGAAGTTCGCTACTGATGTTTTACAATCTTGCATCTAAGCTGTTAACACCCAATATGCAGGATACACACAAGGAACTTCCCTTAAGCATTCAGGAGGGTGGAAACCAGCAGGGAATTTGCATAGGGAGGACATTAAGGTCAAGGTCAGCAAGCAAGGCAACAGCTACCCAAAATGAGGGCTAGGGCCCTATAGCAGAGCATTTCCCTGGCACAATGTGGAAAGATTCCAGAAGGAATCCAGTATCTTCCAGATGGAGACACCAAAATTCTCAATGGATGAAACAGGGACCAAATCACAAAGTAAGATGCATTTGCCCTGTTACCATCAGGCAAAGCAGATTTCAGAGAAAAATTATTACCACAGAGAAAGGGAGCCTTCTTTCAGGGAAAAGGGTGCAATCAAAAGGTGTCCCAGTGCTAAATGTTGCTAAATCTAATACTAGAACTTCAAGCTATGCAAAACCAAAGCACTGACAGCATGCAAGGGGAAACACACAGCAATGATTGCTCTCCCCGTATTTGATAGAATAAAGAGATGCAGCATATTAAACAGAAGATGCGCTGTCCTATCAAACAACTTGATCTGAGGACATCTATAGAATATTCCAGCTATCAACAGCTTAAAAGGCATTGCTTTTAGTAAACATGGAACAGTCATCCAGATAGATTGTATGTTGGACCATCATAGAAGTCTCAATAAATTTAAAAACATTCAAGTCATGTAATCACAGTAGAACTAAGTAATAGGTCACGGAACTCTGTCTGGGAAATCATTTGAAGACTAAGGCCCTTTAATATAAAGCTGTGGAGCATCTAACTCAGTAAGGGGAGGGAGGGTGAGGTGGAGAGCCTGTAGATGTATTATGGAAAAGGGCTTCAAAGCAAAAATCTCCTCTCCCAACTTAAGCAGTTTTGCAGAATGCTAAAATCTGAGTCACCATGAGAACCAAGGAAGACCAGCACAGTGATGAGTGAAATGTTGGTGGAGAGTCAGGACACCGTCACTAGAATGCTCCTGAGACAAACCCCTATGATGCTCATCCAGAGATTATCACGGTAACTTTATATGCATAATATACAAAACTCACTAATTCGTAAAGATCAAATGCAGTTGTTTATGCATCAATTTTGTTCCAATAAAGTTGTTATGATACTGGATGGAACTGAGTATTGCTAGTGTTGTGGGGACTTGGACGCCCTCAGTTACCAATGGTGGCATTCTGTTTCCAGTCCCTTTCCCTTGTTCCTAGCAAGGTTATGAAAGCCTTTTTTATTTTAGATGTAGAAACTTGTTAAGCCCTCTCATGGGATGGCTTATACTCCAAGGGTATTCCACTTGACTGCATACCCCAAATGCCTCTCCTCACATTTCTGTTTAATGTTCGAGT
The DNA here is from genome assembly GCF_049852395.1 of Peromyscus maniculatus bairdii. Taxonomy (NCBI): domain Eukaryota; kingdom Metazoa; phylum Chordata; class Mammalia; order Rodentia; family Cricetidae; genus Peromyscus; species Peromyscus maniculatus. Next base: position 4,079,758 of record NC_134857.1, read on the forward strand.
TAATAGGTGATGTGTGGCAGAGAATATGAGCTGCAAATTGCCAATGCCATTTTAACACATACAGCTACTTAAAACGTTAGTCTAAGAATTTCTGAATTAGCTGTCAAATACAGTGAAAATTGCCTCCCATTTTACACTAACTTTCATACCATATACCCTTTCTGTTTTCTTGGCTGGTGCGGGGTTAACAGCTGAGACCACCCATGTTTGACATGTTGCAGCATTCCCATCATCACACAACACAAGTGAATATTTTCTGATAAAGAAATCCCAAGACATTGATCCAGGGAGGATTGCTGCTCTTCTGTTATTTCAGATTCTTCCAGGAAGGCTGGCACATGATGGAAGGAACAGAGGAGAGTTTGACATAACACGGGAGGTGGGATTAAAATAACTGTTTGACCAGTTGTATGGTGGGAAGGCTTGCTTTTGTGTATCTGGACAAGTGATAGAAACAACAGACAATGGTTTGTTATGGAATAGAATATTTGTTTAACTACATAAATGTATGTTTAACATGTGTAATATATGTTTAACTGTGTGTTGCATTTGTTTATGTTGCAGAACATTTGTTTAACTATGTATAGATGTGTTGCTTTTGTTTATGCTGCATTTGTTTAATTGTGTAAAGATGTGTTGCTGTTTTACTTTGCCTGCCTAAGGCACCTGATTGGTCTAATAAAAAGCTAAATAGCCAATAGCTAGGTAGAGGAGGGATAGGTGGTGATGGCAGGCAAAGAGAAAAGGGGAGCCAGCCAGCCAGCCAGACAGACATGGAGGAAGAAGGAAAGCAGGATGGACAATACATAGATGAGGTAAACAAGCCTTGGGGCAGCACATAGATTAATAGAAATGGGTTAATTTAAGTTAGCAAATAGCTAGCTAGAAACAAGCCTAAGCTAAGGCTGAGCATTCATAATTAATAATAAGTCTCTGTGTGATAATTTGGGTACTGGTGGTCCGAGAAGCCCAATCCACTGGTTGTTGAATCTGTCTAGGAGAGACTTTGGAGATGCACATATTAACTCCACAGGATTAAAGGAAGAAAATGGAAATATTGTTTCTGGATCTGTGGTTCTTCAAAGGTGTTAGTCATGACTGCAGACACAGGGCACAGAACATTAGAATCACCCATGGCAGGGCAGTGTAACCCTCAGATCAGAAAGTGTGTAAGATCCCACTTGTACACAGAATTCTTCGAGGAGGCTGAAAGCTGGTATGTTGATTTGGATTGAGTCTGGGGTGAGCTGCTGACTCTGTGTAAATGCTTCACAATGTTGAGTGTTGTTCTGTGATTGACAAGATACAGCTCAAGAAGTGGTTGACACAGCAGTGCTCCAGTGCACCAATACATGTGGATCTGTAACCTCTTTCTGTGTCCCAGGGTTCAACTCCAAAGTCTTGCTCATGCTCACTAAGTGCTCTACCATTGACACATCCCCAGCCCTTTAACTATTTTAAATTATGCAAGCAGTTGGAGGCTTGGAATAAATATTAGTGGAAATACAAGTAGCACAGATTTCCCAGGACAAATTATTCATGAGAAATCCTATTTAATCAAGTTTTATTGAACAGAAAAATCTTAATTTTAAGAATTGTTTTCTATGTCTCTGAAAATTTTTTCCCTATATGCTGATTAGGTGCTGTCACAGTGAGCAGACAGTGGACATGAATTAACCAGGCTGTGATGTATGCTTTCCAGTTTAGACATCCATCTGCAAACAGAGAACTAAGGTGTTTGTTGTTGGTGTCTTGTTTTGTGTTTTCCTTCAGCTCTGATATTAAATTTGAACAAGATGGACTTTTGAAGAACAATTTATTTTGGGGATGAAGATATTATTTCTTGATTTCTCAAGTCAATTTCCTCCACTATTATTCATCCTTAAAAAAAAAAACTTCCTTTGACCTTTTCTCATCTCATATTTTATATCCTCCCAGAGATAGGATAAGGAGAAAAAAGAAGATAAATTTTAAATGCTGTTTTATTGCTTATTCTCAGTGACTATTTAGAGATGAGATCAGAGTTATAAGACAGTTTGTTTACTACTTATGTGGTTCTATAAATGATTATAGGTTTTGATTAGTTACAGCCTGTCTCTGTTTTTATGATATTTTATAACAAGTACCCCTTCCACAGTGTCCCATAAGAATCAGGGAAAAGACCAAGATGGCTCAGTGGGTAAAGGTGCTTGCCATTAAGCCTGGTGACCCAAGTTCAATCCCCAGAACTCATCTGGTGCAAGGAGAGAATTGGCATCCCAAAGTGTCCTCTAACCTTTACATGTACTCATATGTGTGTGCTCATATGTGTGTGTGTGTGTGCGCGCGCATGCACTCATACACACACACATACACACACATACACACACACACACACACACACACACACGGGGGGGGGGCTGCTGTAAATTTAAAATAAAAATCAAGGGAAGACTCAAGTTGGATGTTGTATTGGGGTCTGAATTTGATAATTTATCTGAGTTCATTATCACTGAGCAGCATGTGAATTCTCTTTTTAAAATCTCGTGGACTTTATTTCTTAAAGCAGTTTTGAGTTCCCATATGCTCTGTCCTTACACTCCAATTTTCTTGCTATTAACATTTAGAATCTGTATAGTTCACTTGTTGCAGCTATAATACATAAATATGGGGCCTGCCAAGCTCCAGGTTGTAGGTGACTTCGGTGTTGCCTGAATGGAAAATCTAGGGGATGAGGCATTAACCTTGATATGGCTGGCTCTCTTGGCCAATAGGAACGGAACCAAGGTTTCAAGACCTTCCTTCTCTCCTAGAAAGCTGCTACTGGGGCGGGAGGCATTTCACTTTCGGCAGCTGTAAGCCGGCAGTTCTGGAGGTGGCTGCTCTGTCCTACCAGGCAGCAGTCGCACTCAGCTCCCTGCTTCTGGCCAGTGATATCTGCCTGGAACTTTCGCCTTCAGGGCCGCTACCGCTACTGCTACCTGCTCTGAGTGGGTCTCTGGCCACTCATCCGTCCGTGTGTCTCATAGCCACTAGCAGATCCCTGGTGCCTGACCGGCTGTGCCTGCCACTGCTTCTTGGGTGTCTGTGATGGTATTGTGTTCCCCAAAATATTGTGCGCCCTAATAAACTTATCTGGGGTCAGAGACAGAACAGCCACTAGATACAAAGGCTAGAAAATGGTCGCACTCACACCTTTAATCCTAGCATTCCAGAGGTAGAAATCCCTCTGGATCTCTGTGAGTTCAAAGCCACATTGGAAACAGCCAGGCATGGTGACACATGCCTTTAATCCCAAGAAGTGAGCCTTTAATCCTAGGGAGTGATGGCAAAAACAGAAAGATATATAAGGCATGAAGACCAGAAACTAGAAGCTTTTAGCTGGTTAAGCTTTCAGGCTTTGGAGCAGCAGTTCAGCTGAGATTAATTTGGATGAGGACTCAGAGGCATCCAGTCTGAGGAAACAGAATCATCTGAGGAATTGGCAAGGTGAGGTGGCTGTGGCTTGTTCTGCTTCTCTGATCTTCCAGCTTTCACCCCAATAACTGGCCTCAGGTTTGATATTATTAATAAGAACTTTTAAGATTCCTGCTACAGGTGTCTTTGTGTGCTGTTTCTACTATGGGATCCTACAGGAGAAGCTAACAAGAGGAAAGTATGGGGAAGGACCCAAACAGGAGACGTTCACCGTTCACCTTTGCCTTAACTTTGGTTTTCATCCAGTGCGTGATCAATGCTATGTTTGCCAAGATCTTGATCCAGTTTTTTGACACTGCCAGGGTGGATTGTACTTGGACCTGGCTCTGTGCTGCCTGCTCTGTCTCCTATGTGGGTGCCATGGTCTCCAGCAACTCAGCACTAGAGTTTGTCCACTATCCAATTCAGGTCCTTGGTAAATCCTGCAAGCCAATCCCAGTTATGCTCCTTGGGGCGACCCTCCTGAAGAAAAATTACCCAGTGGCCAAGTACCTGTGTGTGTTGCTAATTGTGGCTGGTGTAGCTCTTTTCATGTACAAGCCCAAGAAAATGGTTGGAGTAGAGCACACAGTCGGCTTTGGAGAGCTACTTCTGCTCTTATCTCTGACCCTCGATGGACTGAAAAGTTTTTCTCAGGACCATATGTGGGCTCATTACCAAACAGGTTCCAACCACATCAACCTTTGGTCCACATTGCTGCTTGGTCCAGGGATCCTGTTCACCAGGGAACTCTGGGAGTTCTTAAGCTTCGCTGAAAGGTAACCGACCATCATCTATAACATCCTGATCTTTGGCCCGACCAGTGCCCTGGGTCAGAGCTTTATCTTCATGACAGTTTTGTATTTTGGTCCCCTGACATGCTCCATAATCACCACAGCACAAAAGTTCTTCTCCATCTTGGCTTCTGTGATCTTTGCCAATGCCATCAGCTCCATGCAGTGGGTGGGCACCAAGCTGGTATTCCTGGATCTCAGTCTGGATGCAAGTTTGGGAAAGGACCAAAGAAGACCTCCCACTAGGAAGAGAGAGATTTCTTCCACTCCAGAAACACTTAAATTATTATCTCCAACGGTGACATCTTGGAAAAATGAACTCAATCATGATAAGGGACTGGGTTCCAACCTTTTTATGAAAAAATAAATAAATAAAACCAAAGGAAGCAAGATGGAATATTCTAAACAAAGCAACAAGGTTGCTAGTGTCTGGTTTTGCACAGTCTAGCACAAATAAAGTGAAGAAAGGCAAACTGGAAAAAAAAACAAAAAATATTATGTGACAATATTATTAACTAAGGAAAAGTATTCATATCTGGGTTCACCCTTTATGTCACAGGGTTTTTGGCATGTGTAATTATACACATAAGTGATTACAGGATCATCCAGGGGAAGTCTACTTTTCTAAAAATCACCCCTGCCTCCCTCCACTCTTCCCACCTCCCCAACCCTGGCCAGCCACTGATCTCTTACTGAATTTTGTTTCGGTTTTCCAGAATTTCCTATGACTGGAATCATATGGATTATAGCATATGGTAATATTTTAATTGTACTTAATTTTAATTGTTTAGGGGGGTTGGTTACAAGTTGTTGTCAAGGGTTAGGAAAAAGGCTAAGCAAAGGAGATTAGATTTAAGGTTCTTGTTTAAAAAAAGAAAAAAGAAAAGAAAAAGACAATAACTAGTTTTAAATACTTTACATTGGATTGGATTCTTTTATATTATATACAAATTTGAAATGGATACTGTTAGAAAATGCTATATGTACATTTCTAATTGTACTTATACCATTCATTTAACAATGTAATGCAATTTTCTGATCCTTGATTGTTATTATTACCAACTATTAGGATATAAAGAAATGAAAGTTAGTAGTTAGACATTACAATAGAACTTGTAGTCATATTAGATATGTTTTAAAAATTGAGCAGATATATTTTAGATAGACAGGTCATCTTCAAACCCTTCAGAGATCTACGAAATATGGCATTTAAAATGTTTTAATAACTTAGAAATTTTTTTCTTTTTTGTTATGACTATGAGACATGTTGTCTCCTGGTAGTACCAATCTACTTCAGAGAAAATATGGGCATTGAAAAAACTGCATATGGAGTTAACTTTCATTGTGGCAAAAGTTAGCCACTGGACAACAAAATATCCTCGAATCAACTGTTGACAAACAGGACAGACAGGACATGAAACAAAGGACTACTGATTCTTGCCAAAACAAGTGTGGTTATGGTTTTATCAAAAGGCATCTTCTGAGGCCAGGACAATATGGCACCATCCCTGAAGTGGCCTTCGCAATCCGGAAATGCCTTCTTCGAAGGCAACTGAACAGGCAGTGGGACGATGGCTTCTGATGTGCAATGGAACAGCAGCTGAAACAGTTATTCTTGAAGAGTAACTAAGCTCACGCCTCTCAATAGTAGAATGGCATTTAATAGAGGGATGTGGAGAAGAACGGGATGCTGAGATGAAGCCATATATATACAGCCAAGAAGAATGGACAGCTGAATTAAAAAACCATCAACAATTTCCAGAATTTAAAATCCTGAATCATGACATGACACTAGTGGAATTCAGGTGTTTCTGGTACATGGACTGCTCTCACCCAGTGTGAGGTTGAACTGTTGACCTTGTGTAAATCCTACTTCACAAATGAGTCTGTCAGATACTCTAAGCCTATAGGCTGAAGATGATGCCCCAACACTGCGGAGAAATCTCAGGTGACTGTCCAGTCAGCTGGCTGTTTCTGTCAACTCACAAATTTTTGGAAGTTGCTTGCATGCACTTGCTGTTTTTATTTTTGTTAGGTAATATTATTTCCTTCTTGGGACTCTGAGGGAGTTGGAGATTAGTTAGTTATAGTTGAAGACTAGTTAGGATAGAAAGTGAATTAGGTACATTTTGGACTTACCAAAATAGGATAAATAATAAAATTATTTTCTCTGAATTTGTCAAATACAAACGCACTAGACATTGTTTAGGTAATTATTACTTATATATATTGTATATAGTTATTGTACTTTTGTATATAATTTTTCTTATGTTAGTTATAACCTTTTTCCTTTTTTCTTTTTATTAAAATAGAAAAGGGGAAATATGGTGATATTTTAATTGTACTGAAATGTGACTTTATTTGTATGTTAATAAATAAAGTTGCCAGGAGGTCAGAGCTAATAGCAAGCCATAGCAGAGCTGGGCATTCGTGGCGCACGCCTTTAATCTCAGCACTTGGTAGGCAGAGCTAGGTAGATCTCTATGTGATCAAGGATACAGCCAACATTGGAGACTCTTTAATCTCAATACCATAGAAGACCTGGAGGGCTGTACATACAGGCAGTGATGAGGCAGTCATGTGGTTGGGTTTACAACCAATGAGAAGGCAGAACAGAAAGTCTATATAAAGACAAACAGACAGGAAGCAGCTCTCTTTCGGAGAGGTCTCTTGGCTGAAGAGGCTAGCTGCAGCAGGTGGGTAAGGCTCTTAGCTCTGATCTTTTGGATTTCTTCTTTGCATTGGTTCTGTGTTTCTTATTTAATAAGATGGTTGGTTACATCTACAATAGCATTTTTACCTTGACTTTTTCTACTCATTAACACTTACCTCAAGTTCTTCTATGTGTTTCCTATGCCTTCTTTTTCACTGCTAAATAAATCTCACTGTACAGAGATAACCCTGCGTATAGCCATTCATCTTCCAATTTTGTCCATTTTGTTCTTTTGATGATGGCATCTACAATCTGCCTGTCATGAATGGCTCAACAATGCTTCCACAAGGATGCCCAAGTGCTACTCCCTGGAGACTGGAAATATTATGTGTTTACTTTTTTTTGGCAACAACAAACCTTTACAGAAGGTACTAGATTAAGGGTATTATGATAACAGATCATTCAAAATGTAACTAACAATATGTCCCCTTATGAGAAGGAAGCAGAAGGCCACTTGACCACAACGAGAAGTTCAGAGTATCATGGTTACAAGACAAGAAGTGTAAGCTAGAGGAGTATCCCTCCTCAACATCAGAAGCTTAGAAGCAAGGAACAGATGTCTCTGGAGTCTCCAGCCATTGTGTAGTCCTCCGTGTGCCCCAATTTCATGAAACTGATGGGGCTTCTGGCCTTGAGAGTCATGAGAGATGTGTGTGGCTTTATGCACCCAGTTTGTGGTCAACTGTCCCTGGAGACTGATCCACCACTTCTGTCTGGTTGGGACCCATTTAGCAAATGTTACTCAGGGAATTTGTTGGAACAGCTGCTGCTGCTTTTCATTCCCATGTCTGAGCATGGACCCTGGGCAGAAGAAGCCCAGGCACAGGATAGCTGGAGATCGGTCACTCCAGTAGATGTGGCAAGGTCTACCTGGCTAGGGGACTGAACTGCTAGTGTTGGCCTCAGTCTTGAGGGTAGCAATCCTAAAAATAGTCACGTAGTGTTTAATCTCTTGTTCATACCCAAGGAATTTTGCAGCTACATAGAAATACTGTACTTTCATTCTTTGTCCGATAGATTATTGTATAATGTTACTCTTGGTTCAACTTCAAAATTCAATCTGAGAATTGTAGTGTTGCTGCTGAGGCATCGTGGTTGGGGAACCCTAGATATTCTCACATATGTGCACCAGGCTTTTTCTTTTGGGCCACCAACCAGCTCATGAATCATGACACAGAGTCTTCTTATTGTTATGAATGCCTGGCCTAGCTTAGGCTCATTTCTGGCCAGCTCTTTTAACTTAAATGAACCTGTTTCTCTTTATCTACCTTTTGTCTCAGAGCGTTTTTCTTTCTTTTTGCATATCTTACTTTACACTGCTTCTCATGTCTTCTGCCTGGCTGCTGTCTGGCTTCTGTCTCTGGGCATGTCCCTCTCTTTCTCTCCTCTTTTCTTTCCTCCTTTCTTCTCTCTTGAGCCTAGATTTCTCTTCCTATTTATTCTCCCTACATGACAGCCCCACCTATCCTTTCTCGGCTTAGCTATTGGCCTTTCAGCTCTTTATTAGACCAATAAGATACCTTAGGCAGGCAATGTGAAACAAATACAACACATCTTTACATAATTATACACACATCCTTATATCGTTAAACAAATGCAGATAAAGAAATGTAACATACCTTTACATAGTTAAAGTAATATTCCACAGGATAAACACATATAATACATCTTTGCCCAGTTAAAATAATATTCCACAACACATATGAATATGTAAGGGTTTCTAGGATGAAAATCCCAGTAAAGTAACTTTCTCTTTGCTTGTGATGAAGGAAGCATTGATAGGAAATTGACTTAAAAAACAATAAAGGTTAAAAATAGACATAGGAAGGAGGTAAATGAAAGACTGAACCATTTCTTGAGCACTGAAGGAGAAGCATAGACTTGGCCCTCACCCAGGGCATGGTGGTGGCAGACGGTCTGTTACTATCTTCTGCTGAGTGAATTATTGAATGAGCAGCCCAAGTACAGTGAGCAGGCACAAAGATGAAAGTTTGCCTTAGGATGGGGACATTCCTAACAGCATCCTTGATATAAATTCTTAGAAGAAAATTGTCAACTTCATCCTGTTTTATTGATCTGAAAAGTGGTAGGAAAATGTCATGAAGAGAAATCAAGTAGAACATTATTTCCAGCTTTAGCTCATAAAAGCCAAAGTGAAGAGACGAAGCTGTTCTCTCTTGACACAACACAAAGTTGACCAGCTCATGCATCTGAAAGGAGGCGCTGAGTTTTGGAACCCCAGAGCTGTGCCTTATTGAAGAAAGGCAAAAAGCACAGTCACTGCCAAGAGGTCTCCCTGTTGAGTAATGAGGTGCAGCTGAGAGGAAGAGAGGGCAGTGTAAGATCTGTGCTTCTTTCCTGCAGTTGTACAGCTGTCCCCAACATGAGCTGCATGCAAGTAGAGACTGCTATCTCCCTGATCCAGCCCCTGCAAACACACACCGCCCCCACACACAACTGGATGCACACATATACACAACCAGATGATGCACACACACACAACCAGATGCACACACACACACACACAACCAAATACACACACACACACACACACACACACACACACACACACAAAACCGGATGCACACACAAACATACACATACATGCATGTGGTTTAGGCTTGGTTTGAGCCATCAGGGGACATATTCATTTTGTTTTGCCTTGGACACTTCTGAGGTGACAGGCAAATGGAGAGAACGAAAACTTTCGTAGTCTACCTGCGAGGTGACAACCAGGGTAAGGAAGCGGCTCTTTTGCTGTGACAGAGTGGCTCTTGGAGAGCAGCTCAGTTCCTGTGTTAACTGCCTTTATCTTCTTTCTTTGATGTAACAAGACTTGTTACGATTGCTCTTTCTTGTGTAATGACCATTATATTAATATCCTGTCAGTGCTAGGTCCTTGAGAGATGCTTTTTTTTTAAAGTATCTATTGTGTTTTTCTTCTAGACACCTGCTTACTGTTCTGCAAAGACAAACTTTGGTAGAGGGAGAGTAGATAGGTACAAAGGTGTGATTTGCAAAAGGGCGAAAGGCCTGTTTTAACCACATTACTTCTCATTATTTTTCTATTAGTCTCTTCCCTTGATAGTTAATTTCATTAAAAGTTTTTAAAATTTTATATGTATAAGTGTTTTGCTTGCATGTATATGTCTGCACCACACATGTGCAGTGTTCCCAGAGGTCAGAAGAGGGCATTGGATGCCCTAGGACTCGAGTTAAATATGTTTGCCAGCTGCCACGTGAGTGATGGGAATTGAACCTAGGTTCCCTTGAAGATCATCCTGTGCTCTTAACCACTGAACTGCCTCGCAAACCCCAATTGATGCTATTTTAAAGGGGATATGCTTTTTTTTTTGCCACCAAGAAGTGTAACTTCCTCTCTCTGGAGTTATCAGTTAAGAGAAGGTCTTCTGTATGTGAGATGTAGGGGGTTGTTTTAATAGAAGATAGTGAGAATGGGAAGGGAAAGATCCAGAAACCCAGGGCAGAGCCCAAGATGCATACTGAAGTGGAATGCACAGCTCCATGCAACCAGTGGACCCTACAAGACAAGGGCAGATGGAATGTAAAATGGTACAGAGGGCGAGTTTTGCTAAAAATTATAGTAACTGACAAGTTCCAGCGACTGGAAATTCCTTGCAAACAAAGTTCCTCATTACTGAAGTTAACTATTGGCCTTTCATTTAGAAATATTTTCAAACTTATGAATTGGTAATATTTTGAGAAATGTACTCTGTAGGTAAGTGAAAATCTTGGGGAATCAGAGGTGGTGGAGCTGTGAAGATGTCTCCCTTTGTCTACCCTGTGTCTTGAGTGGTTACAGCACCCAGTCTGGGCTGGAACCCACCTCAAGACAATGACAGACACCCTTGCCATTTCTGGTCATTACAGGAAGCCACAACTAGAGCAATTAACCAAGAAAAGGGGGGAATCCCTCAACTCAGAAAGGAAATGAGAAGTACTGTTGACTAGCAAATGCCTGAAATTTTGCTAATATGATAAATGTAATTTTCACTTTCCTGATTACTAATGAAATAAAAAAATGGCTTGATGTTTATGAAGCATTTGTGTTTCTTTCTTTCTTTTTTTTTTTTTTTTTGGTTTTTCGAGACAGGGTTTCTCTGTGTAGTTTTGCGCCTTTCCTGGAGCTCACTTGGTAGACCAGGCTGGCCTCGAACTCACAGAGATCCACCGGGCTCTGCCTCCCAAGTGTTGGGATTGAAGGCGTGCGCCACCACCGCCCAGCACATTTGTGTTTCTTATGTCTAAAAAGTTTCTTTGGTTCTTCCACCCATCACCATTAGGTTTCTATCTTTCTGGGTAAGGTTTGTTTCAGAAATTGTCTGTGGCTTATTCTTGGCATTCTTTGTACATTGCCTTAATTACATTATTTTTCCTTAAATGTTGATTTTTAATATAGTCACATTCAGTATTGATTTTTGGTAGGCATTTCATATTTTAAGAATTTCTTTCCTCCAAGGTTTAAAAAAATCATCTAATTTTCCTAAAGCTTTCAGTTTTGTTCTTTAGAAATAATTCCATCTGGAAATGAGTTTTATTCCATGTGTATGAAGTCCACACTTTATTTTCCACATCTGGAATGAGGTTTTTTTGTTTTGTTTTGTTTTTTTAAGAAAAGCCTTTTACAGTCCAGGTCTTCTATTTCCTTTTGTACATTAGGCCATGGGTTCTTATGGAATGGGCTCCAGCAGCTCAGGCTCCTTCCTGTTAGTCCTCACAAAGTGTGCTTCTCTGGGTGGGGCGGGCTGGCTCTTCAGCTGAACCCAGGTGCCCTTCTCCTTCGCTTCCTTTTTCTTCTGGTTGTTCTCCTTCACCCACTTCAGGAAGCTGTCTCAGCTCTTAGAGTGCTTGATGTGCTCAATCTGTACGTTAATTCTCTTGGCAAGAATCTTGCTCTTAACTTGCTTGTTCACAATGATGCCCACGGCATGCTGGGTGACACTGTAGACTCTTCCGGTTTTGCCATGGTAACACTTATGAGGCATTCCTTTTTGAATAGTGCCCATTCCCTTGATGTCTACAATATCACCTTTCTTGTAGATTTGCATGTAAGTGGCCAAAGGAACAACTCCATGTTTCCTAAAAGGCCTGAAGAACATATAGCTGGTCCCCCTCCTCTTTCCCTTTGTGTTTGTCATTTTGGCGAGTTACTGGAAGATGGTTGCCACAGCCAAAAGGTAGAATGAGTTTCTTGTTGACCCATCATCTTCAATCAAATAATCCAACCTCTTAGTAACCTATGGTGCCAACTGTACCATAGAGATGTCATGTAATGTGTTTCTGGTTTTGGATTTTCTGTTCCAGTCAATGGCTTCTATATCATTTTTATCATAAATTCAGGCTGTAGTAAGTACTAAAAACTTATAATAAATTTTGGATATGAGAAAATAAATTCCCCTCATTTTCTATTTATATTTCTTCCTTGTGAGTATGTCTTACCTATTCCTGTTTGACATTTCATACATAAGTATAAATTTTAAAGTAAATTTATTTTCCAAGAATAATATTTGTGTAATTTTTATTAAGATCTTAATTTATTCATTAACATGGGCAGAATTAATATTCTTGTGATGGTGTCCTACCATTGAATGTGATGTTACCTTGTCATTAGCTCTTCTTTAATGTATTTCAATAAAGGTGTGTATTTTCTACAAATGCTTTACAAGTATATGTATATAGTTGTATATTCTTCCATTGTTTTTCTAAATAATATTTATTTATGCATTAAATGGACTATCTTTCTATTATTAGTATAGGAAACACAGTTAATATTTGAAATTGATCTCATTGCCGAACTTTTATTTATTTAAATAATTTGAAAACCTTAGGAAGTTGAATTAGTCACACCCTTCAGCATCTCACACTTCCATTCTACTCCTATCTTTCACACACTACCCTTCGGTCTCAAGGTTCTAGTCTCATTCTTCATCTCCTTCAGTCATCAACCATTTAGTGTTTACATAATATTTCCTGTGTAGCAACTGTATCTTTCCAGTAATGGCAGTTTTAATTTCATCTTCCCAATTCTGATATTTTGCTTATTTTCTATACCTTGCTGGCTAGTACCTCTATAGGAAGATGAGACAAAACAGATGATGCAGTGTCCCTTAGGGTTGTTTCTAAATGGTAGGTCATAATTTTAATGTTTTATAACCTTTTGCCAGCTACTTTTTTTACATCTTGACACAAGCTAGAGTTGTCTGAAGGGAGGGAACCTCAACTGAGAAAACACCCACATAAGATCTGGCTGCAGGCATTTTCTTAATTAGTGATTGATGTGGGAGGACCCAACCCATGGTGAGTGGGACCAACCCTGGCCTGGTGGTCCTGGGTTCTATAAGAAACCAGGCTGAGAAGCCATGAGGAGCAAGCCAGTAAGCAGCACCTCTCCATGGCATCTGCATCAGCTCCTGCTTCAAGGTTCCTGCCTCATTGAGTTCCTGTCCTGACTTCCATTGATGATGAACAGTGATGTGGAAGTACAAGACAAATAAACCCTTTTCTCCCCAACTTGCTTTTTGGTCATGGTGTTTCATGGCAGCAATAGGAACCCTAACTAAGACACATCATGTGTGAGATTTGTTTCAGGATTTTGTAAGATATGTTTGTAATGTTGATGACATCTTTTCCTAGGAAATAAAAGTCATCAGACATATAATGTTTTTTGCATAGATCCTAATGGTCCTGTAATAAAAATCCATAGCGAGATATTGGGGTAAATGCTAAAAGATCAGAGAGACAAAGTAACAAACCACAGCCACTTCTCACCTCGCCAGCTCCACAAATACTCTGAGTCCTCACCCAAAAGGGTGTCTAGTTCCTGTCTCCTCATGCTTTATATGCCTTTTTCCACCCAGCCATTTCATTTCCTGTCTCAACCTTCCTAGTGCTGGGATTAATGGCATATTTCCAATGTGTTTCCCAAATACTGAGATTAAAGGTGTGTGTCGCCACTACCTGGCTGTTTCTCTTCTAGACTGGATTAATCTCATGTAGCCCAGTGTGGCCTTGAACTCACAGAGATCCAGATGGATTTCTGTCTCCTGAATGTTAGGATTAAAGGTGTGTGCCACCACTGCCTGACCTCTATGTTTAACCCTGTGGCTGGCTGTGTCCTTTGATTTTCAGGCAAGTTTTATTAGAGTACAACAAAATACCACCACAAATATTGTTATTACATTGAATGCTTCCTTATATCCTCAGAAACAATTACATAACCCATCTTCTTCATTTTGCTAATGTGGTAAATAGCACAGTAGATTTTTCAACTGCTAAATTCTCAGTGCATTTCTATGTAATCCTGACTTGCAGATAGGCAGTTGGCTGGATTTGCCTTCTGAGTGTCTGTTTAGTATCTTCATACCTGTGTTCATAGCTTTGATGATATTCCATTTGCTTTATTATCCTTACTTTGTTTCTGTCAGAATTCTTCTGTTATAAATTGAAAGTTTATATAAATTAGAATTCCTAGTCATTGACTGTCTATGAAATCGTGTGGGTCTGTTATTTCCCTTGAGGGAAGACTACTGACTTCATTCTTTAATGGCTTCATGTCTCTTCATAGGGGTTATTTAAAAATTAAATTTTGGTAAATTCTATTTTTATTAGAATTCTAAATTTCATTTACGTTTTCAGATGCATTGATGATATTTAACAGGGTTTTTTTTTTTTTAAGAAGCAAAAATACTGAGTTGAACAGATGGTGTTTATGCTAAATACACTAAAAATTTCCCCAAGGTTACAAATCCAAGTGTGACATTTTACTAAACTGTAAATTATATATATATTTATGTAAGTGTATATATATAATTTTTTTGTGTATTTTGAGGCTTGTAAAATTATTTCTTAGTAAAAGGAATATTTATCAAAATTGATCGTTTTTATCATTTTTCTTAAATCATAATGTACAGAGCCCGATTAAATGATATATTGCTAACTATACTTTCCAGCTTAGGGCAGATACTATGTTATGCCAAGAGATATGTTTAATCATGGTAATGCCTGTGATTTCCTTTCTCATGCTTTGTTTCATTTGATTCATTAGCAGTTTTATTTTATTCTTCCATTTAATATTCACAAAGATTGGTTGTGATTATAAAGTCATTTTGGGGCAAGGCTCTGGAGAATCCCCAGAGAATAGTTTGATATGGACTATTTGAGTTCATCCATATTCATCTGTAATAGAATCAGACCCTTGAGTCCAACCTGACTTTCAGTCTTCAGACTCTGGTGTGCCTTGGGCCACAGGCTTGCTCTATGCTTGTCCATTTCAACTGGCCTGTGTCATTGGTTCAAGGAGAAATTCAGGAATGAGGCACTCATATGCCATGCTTGACTTTCATCCATGTGATAGTGAGAGAATACCTTGCATTTCTTCATTTTTATATACAAAAAGCAGAGTTAAACAACATTACTAATTTTCAAGGCTTCTTTTATGTACTTTTGTCAAAAGACTGTGGTCTCTATTCCTGGGGAACTGTTTTCAAACCTCTTTAAGGTCAGGCATACACAATGACATTCAACTACACTTATTTGTTTTCTTCGATAGACAATAATTTGGATCAGTTTTAGACTTGAAGAAAACATGGTTCCTGTAGCTCTCCCTTCACCTAGTTATATTGACAGAAACACTGATGCATCACATCATGTCTCTCCAAGCCCATAGTTACATTGAGGTTCATTCTGAGTATTCTGCATTTTGTGGGTTTTCAGGAGTAAAATGGATTGTATCCAACATTATAGAGCAATGGAGAAAAGCCTCATTACCTCCAAAGCTGTTTGTGTACCTCCTATTTTCTCTTGTGAATTCATTTATTTAAAACTGTATTATTTCTATGTGACAGACATTGTAGAAAGCACTGGGATTATCAAGGTAGGCAGGTGCTTATCCTTGCCTAAGTAATGATCTGATACAGAAGGCTGAAAAATAAACCAGGGAAATAATGATTTGATGAGACAAGTGCTATAAATCAATATGCAGATTCTAATGGAGGTGAGGTGGATAGATTTGCAGTCATTGTAGAGGCTAGGAGTCTTTGGGAGGAAGTGATTATCCCAATGATGTATGAAGGACTATCTACCGTGTGTTAGGGAAAAGATCAGGAGGGACATTTCATGAAAGAGTACAGGATATACAAAGCCTAGGAGGCCTGAACTCACAGAATGACCTGTGAGAAGAAAGTCTCTATTAGCATTTGGTAGATAAGTATGCAAGCTCTAGTGCTGTGTAACTTACATAAACAACTTGTTATCAGTTGTCCCCTAAGACCACAGTGCCACCATCCATTAATACAATTTACCACCCAGAATACATTAGTATGCTTTGTTCAGATTAAACAATACCCCTTATCTTGAAGATTAGTGTGAACAGCATTTAATAAGATTTAGTTTCCCAGAAACTCCTTGTCGCCTGAGGGTTGGTTACATAACACAGTAACTAATGATACTTATGCAGTTTTCTTGGAGGTATCTTGTCTAGAAAGAATTATTTATAACAAATACATACACTCATGACTCCAGCTGCTTGTTTGGGGACTTTCAGAATGGATGAATGTCTGTCAGCTCTTGCCTTTGGGTGAATGACTTTACCCAGTGTCTGCCTTTCCTGCCAGTCTTACCTTGACTAGCTGATGGATAAGATGCTAGGTGACTTCCTGTACCTGACCACCCCAGAACCAGGACACTTACTACACAGGTGTGCACAGTTGTTATGCAGCCTCACAGAGAAACAATACCTACCATGCTGTGTTCTCCAGGCCACAGAAGCAACCAGCCCCAGACAGGAAGTAGAATTCTCTCTGAGCCTCCAGTCTGTTTCATTTGGTTTCTCATATTAAAAGTGGCTGTCAGCCGGGCGGTGGTGGTGCACGCCTTTAATCCCAGCACTCGAGAGGCAGAGGCAGGAGGATCTCTGTGAGTTCGAGGCCAGCCTGGGCTACCAAGTGAGTTCCAGGAAAGGCGCAAAGCTACACAGAGAAACCCTGTCTCGAAAAACAAAACAAAACAAAAAAAAAGATGGATTTTAATGGATTTTGCCTTCAGAGTTATTAATTTTTACATTAGTTGAAGATATGCCTACTTAGGAATAGTTAAGATAAAAGAAACAGAATGTGAAATGGAGAAGTAAGCCTTTTCTAGATCCTGTTTCTGTATTTCACCTTCTGTAAAGCTGTCTGAAAAATATGGGTTGGCTCTCTTTTCTTTAACTGGACTATGTAAAGAAGTGAGGGACTCTGAGGAGAGAGGGCCAACTGAACAGACCCATTGTTTGAGGTATTTATCTGCTAATCACAGGAACTGGTCACGCCAGAGAAGCAGGGAGTGACAGGTAGATTGTGACGACTAGAATTCAGCTCATGCAGTAGAACAGCTTCAGAGAGAGCTGAGAGTTTTCTTTAGGTTCCATGTGGACAGAAAAAAACAAAGATGCAATGGATGAGGACCAGAATTCTTAGTTAAGAACAACAAAATCTTGATAAACTTGATGCTGCCCAGGGCCTAGACTTGCTAGGTTTTTTTCTCTTGTTGGTTAAAGAATTAACATTGTCCCTTCAGGCACTGTGAATTAGTCAACAGGGAGAAAGCTGCCAGCTCAGTTAGATTCCTTTTGTCCTGCAACCAGAGTGTGTGAGAACTTCATCAACGGAGCCTTACCCGCTGATTTCGGTGGGCATGGCTATGGGGATTTGTCTTGATTACATTAATTGATGTAAGATCCAATATAAAAGTGGGTGGCACCATTCCACGGGTTGGGATTCCAGACTGAGTAAAAGTGGAACAAGTAAGCTGAGCGAAAGCATGTATGTGTTCTCTCTGGTCACGATTGTGCTGTGACTAGTTGCTTCAAGTTCCTGCCACGACTTCTTAGCCATGATGAAATATAACTTGGAATTGTGAGCTAACATAAACAATTTCTCCCTTAAATTGCTTTCATCAGGATATCTTTATCACAGCTCCAGAAATAACACTGAGACACATGAGTAGAGCATAAGGCAAGCACTTCAGCTGTGAGCATCACTTTATGCTGCTTGGTTCACAAATGCATTCACTTTGTTGAGCATATACCTAAGAATGAAATGGCCATATACATATGTTCATCTTTAGTAGGTGTTCCCAAACAGCCTCACAAACTAGTTGTATTCTGGTACATTCCCATTCTAATTGCTTTATATCTTATCTATATCCTTTGTAATTAAAACAAAAGATGTTACCCTGGGAGGTAGTATCATCACACTTTAGTTTCTGAGCATTGCTCACAGAGAAAACTGTTGAGTATCTTCTCACATGCTTATGACAGCCTTTGTGGCCGTTTCCCAAGAAGGGTTTATTCAAGTCTTTTTCTCACTGAAGAAAAAGAAAATGGGGCTAGAGTTATAATTTAGTGGCAGAGTACTTACTATCTGTGTGCAACTTCTGCGTTTGAGCCCAGCATCTCACTTTAAGTCTCTCTTTATTGATTCTTAGGAGAGAGACCAATGTATTCTGAATGTAAGTTCAGACATTTGACCTGTATGTAAGGACAGACTATTGACCTTGTCTTCTCCACATGTGTCTTATTAGAGCTTTCTGGGAACCTGAGATTTCATTATCCCATTTCCAGTCAAGGAAGTTGATCTAGTAAGTTTGACTGAGATGTCTAATGGGAGAAAGTGGGTTAGAGCTACACATCAAGGATGCTTTTGCTGAAGCAGGACTCAACACGGGCACAGTCTCTGTTAAAGTCTCTCTTCAGCTAAGAGTCAGGAACTTTCGTACAACTAACAAAGGTCATTTGTAAAGTTTGTCTATATAGAGACAATATTCTTTTTATATGGAAACCTTTCAAATACAAATGTTAAAATATGTGTAAATCATGTTTAAGGTCCAAGCCTTCATGACCATTTAGCTTGACCTTGCCTCTGTCTCAACTTAGATTTGTAGCTTTCTGAGAATCCTATAAACACAGTTAAGAATCTTATTTTCAGTGAAAACTGTGTGTCTTAACTTTCTTGTAACCCAGTATAATAAGTGCCACATCCATGGCTCCAGGAATGAACCTGGCTGGGATGGTGAGGGAATGAGGAAAAGACAGAAAGACAGATACCCAACAGAAGACCCATTATGTGGGCTCTTGAATGGAGAAACCATGGCATTCTGGAAACTCAGTGTGTTTCTTACACAGAGTTAGCAGAGAGGTGAGGTTATTGCCTACAGCTGGACAAAGAGATACAGGTTGGGATCTATGCAGATGAACAATGAGGCAGCATGTACGGTATAAAGCTGGATCATCAAGGCAGGTTTGGCTAATCCTGGTAGGAACAGTCTCTGCAGGGGAGCAGTCTTCAGACCACCAATACCTAGGGAGAGAACACTATGGTGGACATTTTCTGCACACACGTCATCATATTTACTTGGACAAGGGGAAGGTTCTACCATGCCTTTGGGCTTCACTTTTGCCATTACTCCACAGGTCTGAGGCTCTGCAGTCTTTGACATGGTAAGTTCACATTAACAACACACATTCACTGAGAATCTCACTTACTAAGGGCTTCTTTTTACCCTTATGGTCTTATCTCACTGGCTTGGAGTCCTGCCCAGTGCATCTCAGGAGCCACCCTGTGGTCTCATTTATAAAAAAAAAAAAAAGTTCTTTAGAAACACTTTGAACAATGTAATCTCAGAATTCACCAAAACTATATATTTGGCCACTGTTGAGAAACTTCACTGTGATTCTCTCTTGAGAAGCCTGCACTCATGTCGTGGGGGTGTAGTGCCCTTTCTCCAAGCACTTTACTTTCCTTAAACAGCTGGGTTTTATTGGTGAAATTATTAAGGCCACTCCACGTAGTTAAAAGGGAGGTTTATTTAGTGGCGTAACTTACAAATGAAGGGATAGGTAGGTTGCAGGGTCTGGGGAAGACGTTGCACAGTCCGGCAGTGTTCTCTGGTGAGCTCTATTCAGTCTAGCTCCAGCATCCGCGGTCCAGGAACCAAGAGAGATGGCATATCCAGATCTCTGGTCTTCAGGGTCCTCTCTTGGCCCTGCCTTGTAGGTGTGACAGTTACCAAAGCCTCAATGAGGGTTGGAACTTCCAGATCAAGGTTGGAATGGCTACCCACTACATTTCCCCCTTTTGTCTAAATAAGAAGGTTCTAACCTAATACAAGACTATATACAAGGACAGGTTATCAAATATTGTCCAGGGGTAAAGAGGGTTAATGACCTAGATAAGATGGAACTACAACCAATGCAAACAATATTAAGCAAGAAACACATACTAAAATCCAGAGAAGTATAGAGCATAGGTAAATGGCATGTTACAAAAATCATTCTAAAAGATGTCCTATCCTAAAGAATCTGAATCTAATAGTTAATATGTTCTATTGAAGAATATATATATATATATATATATATATATATATATATATATATATATATATATTTGTTACTATAACCGCTAGTCTTCAATCCCATCAAAGACTAGAGAAGGAATGTAATGGTACCTGAGAAATGGAAGATGGATGCAAGCAACTTTCGGGAATCTTGCCAGAGTAGACAGAGACAACTGGCAGCCTGGACAGTCACCTAATGTTTCTCAGCATTGATGGTGCATTCAAATTGGCTACAGGCCTAGAGTATCTGACAGACCATTTTCAGAAGCAGGAATTCTGAAAGACCAACTTACCCTGTTCAGAAGTCACTTTTCCTTGTGTCCTGCTTGTCCAGAAGGACAGTACTTGTATTGTCAGCAGTTGAGGCAAGGGCAGTTCTTTGCCCAATAGGCCATTTTGTGCCAAAATGACAAACTTCCAAATGGAAATGTCTTAGAAGCCCAACATTCTCTAGGGATCAAATTGGTGCTGCCGGGAGCAATTGTGTCTCATGTCAACAGAATTCTAAGTTATTTAAATGCCGTATTCTCTAGGTCTATGAAGTGTTTGAAGATTACCTGTCCATCTGACCTATGTATCTGTAAATCTGGATAACCTAACTAACATAACTATAGAGATGACAAGCATAGGTGGCTATAAATCTGTAAGTCTTATCTACTGAAATAACCTAAGGACTAAGGCTTCATGTAAACAAGGTAAACAGTCTATATGCAAAAGGAAGGTCAAGGACAATGACTTAAAAATTGTGACAATACACAAGATATTTATAACAGAGGTAGGAATGTATAGTGTGATATGCAATATGACAATAATCTTAAATATATATCGATATACAGAATATCCTAAACAGAAGTAGAACATACATACAGTATGACAGATATAAATTTACATTTGTATCAATATACAAATATTTCAAATAAGAGTAGAAATATATGTACATTATAAAAATATAGTTCTGTATTTGTATCAATATACAAATTATCTTAAACAGGAATATAAAAATAGTTTACATTTGTATCAACATATAAGAATCCTTAACAGTGCAAATTACCTAAGGCTGCTATATTACTAAATTTGTTTACAAGTATATACAATAATCTACCATAATATCTTATACCTATCCATTCCATTTATTCTTTTCCCTTTTTTTGAGACACTTTTTTTTAAGGAAAATACTGAGTTTAATATTTACTTCCACCCCCCAAGCCTATAACCATCATCCATAACCCTGAGAAATATGAAACCTTAGGGAGAAGGGGTGTCATTTTCTTAGAATTGCTTCCTGCTGTTTAGGGGGTGATGGTATCTCTGTTGGGTATTGTGAGAAAGCTCAGATAGTTAAATCTCAGTTAAACTAACTGTAGGTTCTGCAGCAAGTCTAAGAGTAATGGGTAAAATTGTCTGAAATTCTAGCAAGACGTGTAGTATGATGATGATTACCATGGCATCATTCTGGATTGGGTAGAGTTGTTGTTGTTGGGGCCACATCTTCCTTCTGGAGACTTCAGAGATTGCTATTGGAAAAACTTATTTTTTATCAAAATGAAAATTTGGATTAAAAGAAGACATAAGATGTAAGAAAGGATTTCGAGAAATCAAGAGTAAGCATGGAGAGAATTAGAATCTTGAAGACAATGGTCCCTTTTTATTGGTTTCATTCTGTCCCACACCAGAGGGCTCTTCTGATATGGGACTGAAGAATCTGTCAACCTTTTCTTTTAGCAATATGGTTGGGTTTAGAGAAGGAGTGAGCCAATTCCAAATCCAAAGCCAGCTTGGTTTATAATTGAATTGGAACCACAACTTTTCTAGATTGATAGAGATACAGATGTTAGACAGTGAGATTTTACCCGGAGTAGATTGGTACCAATAGATTCTTTCTTTCTACTGTAAAGATCCGGATATCCAAGGCCTTATGATTTCTGGAAAATGGATATTTCCATTATCCTGGAAAGACAAAAACAGAACCCTACCCCAAACTTTGATTTTTAAATTTTACTTACAACTTGTAGAGATGTCACAATGGTGGATGATCTTTTACTTCTCCTCATCAAGGGGTTTCTCCTGTTTGAATCGAATTTTAATTAATTTTTATTAACTTTGTTGGTATCCATAGCTTTTCTTCTCCTGCAGAAACAAAAGCAAAACCCCTTCCCCAACGTAGAACATATCCAGGTTTCCATTCTGAGGTCAGCACAACCTTGAAATAAACTGGTTGGTTTAGCTCAGGAGGTTTGTCTGTCATCCATTGTCTCTCCACAGCTGTTGTTCCTTTCTCATCAGCATTGAGAAAACTCAAGGTTAATAAAGCACTATGCAATCTATTTCTAGGAGTCATTGTTACCTGTTGCTGTTTATTTAGCATATCCTTTAAAGTTCAATTGGATCTTTCTATGACTGCTTGGCCTGTGAGATTGTGTGGTATACCTGCAACATGCTCTATATTGTAATAAGCAAAGAACTGTCTCATTTTATTGGAGACATGTGCTGGGGCATTGTGTGTCTTAATTTGTATAGGTATTCCCATGATGGCCATAACTTCTAATACATGTGTAATCACAGAATCAGCCTTTTCAGAACTCATAGGAGTTGTCCACTGAAATCCTGAATAGGTGTCAATGGTATGGTATACATATTTTAATCTTCCAAATTTTGCAAAATGAAACACATCCATCTGCCAAATTTCATTTCTTTGTATACCTTTTGGATTGTTCCTTGCAGGTAATGGAGCGTGGTTATAGATGGAATAAGTAGGACATTTTTTCACAATATTCTTAGCTTGTTGCCAAGTGATGGAGAAATCCTTCTTTAAACCTTTGCTATTTACATGGTATTTCTTATGAAATTCTGAGGCCTCTAGCACATTACCTATTAGTAACTGAACAATCTCATCATTACCTTGTGCTAGAGGTCCTGGCAGACCTGTATGGGATCTGATATGTGTTATATATATATATATAGGATGTTCCCTTTTTCTGATGATTTCCTGCAATTGTATGAATAATGAAGTTAATTCTGTATTATCAGGAATAAATTCAGCAGTTTCAATATGTAAAAAAACTCTCTCTGCATATTGATAGTCAGTGACTATATTGAGGGATTCTGTGAAGTCCATCAGTACCATAAGAATAGCATACAGTTCTGCCTTTTGTACAGAGGTATGTGGACTTTGTACCACTTTACTTAAGTCTCCTGATTTATATCCTGCTTTCCCTGATTTATGTGCATCCGTATAGTATGTGAGGACTCCAGAAATTGGCTTTTGTTGTACAATGTGAGGAAAGACCCATTCAGTCTTCTTTATGAATTCTATTCTCTTGCTTTTGGGATAGTGGTTGTTAATCTCCCCCAAAAAGTTACTGCAGGCTCTCTGCCAGTATTCCATTATTTTTTCATAGTAATGAAATTTCCTCATTAGTTAAAGGTACTACAATTTCTGCTGGGTCCATTCCTGTCAACTGGCAAAGTCTTAATTTACCTTTTTGAATCAAATCAGAGATCTTTTCTATATAACTCTTTAATTTCTTATTTGGTTTACATGGTAGGAATATCCATTCCAATATAGTATCTTCCCTCTGCATCAAAATACCTGTGGGGAATGTCTGGAGGGGAATATAACAAGAATGCATTTAAGTTCTGTATCCATATGATCCACATATGCTTCTCGAATTGTCTTTTCTACTAGAGCCAATCCCTTCTCAGCTTCAGCTGATAATTCTCTTGGACTATTTAACTCTTTGTCCCCTTCTAGAGTATTAGCCAAATTTTGTAGTCCATCTTTGGGTATTCCCATGACCCAGTAAGTTGGAAATGCTTCCTAACAACTTGAAAATCATTAAGAGTCTTCAATCAATCTCTCCTTAGTTGTACCTTTTGGGGTCTAATTTTTGTAGCTCTATCTTATATCCTAAGTAACTAATAGAATCTCCTCTTTGTATTTTTTCAGGAGCAATTTGCAGTCCCCAGTGAGGCAAAACTTTCTTTTACTTCTTCAAACATGCTTTCTAATGTGTCTAACTTTGGATCAGCTAATGGGATATTATCCATATAGTGATAAATTATGGATTGTGGAAACTTTACACAAATTATCTACAATGGTTTTTGCACAACGTATTGGTACAAGGTAGTGCTGTTTAATATTCCCTGTGGGAGGACCTTCCATTAATATCTCTTGACTGGCTGAGAATTGTTATAATTAGGTACTATGAAGGCAAATTTTTCTCTATCATTTTCTTGTAAGGGTATGGTAAAGAAACAGTCTTTTAAGTTAATAACTATTATAGGCCATTCTTTGGGTAGCAGAGAGGGCAAGGGCATCCCAGTCTGTAGGGAACCCATTGGCTGAATTACTTTATTAATAGCTCTCAGATCTGTTAGCATTCTTCAATTACCAGACTTTTTTTAATAACAAATACTGGAGAATTCCAAGGGCTGGTAGATTCTTCAATGTGTTGAGCATTTAACTGCTCTTGAACCAGCTGTTCTAAAACTTGTAGCTTCTCTTTTGTCAAAGGCCATTGTCCAACCCAGACAGGTTTATTGGTTAGCCATTCTAAAAGTAAGGCAGTTGGTACTTCTGAGAGTTCAACAGCAGTAGTGCTCTGTTTGTGTACAGCCTGAATGGTTGGTGACTGTTTTATATACCATGTTATGATATTGTTCCTAGAAACATGCATTGGTCTGTATTCCTTTTCTGAGAGTGTAGGAATTTTAATCTGGGTATTCCACTATTGTAACAGATCTCGGCCCCAAAGATTTACTGCTACATTTGCTACATATGGCTTCAGCCTTCCTCTCTGTCCTTCTGGCCCTATGGATTCAACCCATCTTGAACTCTGTTTTATCTGAGATAGGGTTCCAATCCCTAGAAGTTGGACATCTCCCTCTTGAAGAGGCCACTTTGGATACCATGATTTTCGTGTAATTATAGTCACATCCACACCTGTGTCTACCAGGCCCTCCAGACCAGGCCATTAATCCGAATTCTAAGCTTTGGTCTTTGTTCCTTTATGGAAGTCTGCCAAAATATTTGTTTTATTGTGTTCTTTGTAAACTGTGATTCATCTATCAGAGCTGTTTTATCATCCATTGAAGTATCGGTTTTTACATTAGACATTGGTTTATTCAGTTGTCCTGGAGAGGAATTTCTTTCACAGCGGCTGCGAATGTTTGTACTTCATTTGATTTGGCGGCCTGCAAGAAGCCCCCGAGCCATTTCCTGCCAGTAAAGGGTTGCCTTGTATATCTATTTTTGATCTGCACTCACTGGTCCAATGTTGGCCTTTGCCACATCTTCTACATAATCCAGGAGGTGGTTTGGGTCTCCTGTTTAGGCTATTCCTAGAAGGAGTATTACTTCTAGGAGTACCCCATGTACAGTTTTTACTTATATGACCTGGTGTACCACATTTAAAGCATTTGGTACTATGGGGCCTTCTTTCACCTCTGGGATTTGTCTCCCCTATGCAAGCCTCATTACTGTAGTTAAGAGGCTCAACACCATTAGTATATTGAATCCATTCTTCAAAAGGAGCTGATCTGATCTTTAATGGTGTAAGTATTCTTCTGCATTCTGCATTAGCATTGTCAAACGCCAAGGACTCAGATAATAATTTTCTTAATTCTTTATCTGACACAGCTCTTGTTATACCTGTGTTCAGCCTTTGTAAAAAATCAGTTAAGCGTTTATGTGGTCCCTGAAATATCTTTGTGTATACCTCAGTTGGTTTTCCAGGTTCTGGAATTTTTTTCCCCAAGCATTTAGAGCTGCTGTATGGCATAGGGATATTGTATGCTCATCATAAGTGGCTTGTACATTCCTGTCAGTGAAGCATCCCTCACCAAGTATTTGATCTTGGAAGATCACGAAACCTCTGAGTTTACCTTGTTGTTCTAAATTTTTTGCCTCTTCTCGCAACCAGCTTTTCCACTGTAACTGCTGGCTATATTCTAGAACAGCTGAAATTAACTGATGCCAGTCATCTGGAATGATTCTATGTGAGGTAGATCATGAATTTAACATCTGTCTTATGTATGTGGAGTATATCCCATAAGTAACTACTGCATCCTTTATATTTTTAAAGGCCCTTGTTGAAATTGGTTGTAATGTATATGTATTATATGGCTCAGGGTCTATGTCATCTGCTGGCTTCTCATGGATAATAACAGGATAAGCCATTGTATGAGAGCCATTTGGAGATGTTACAACCTCTATGGTCTTGCCCTTCTGCTTATTAGATCCCTTGTCATGTTTACTGAGAGTTTCTTCCAGGGCTTGCAAATGAGCACCTAGGGTCTGTTGTAGGGAGTGAACCTCTTCTATTGCAAGGGACTCCAGATTTCTCATGGAATTGTGGAAGTTTTTATGTTCTTCAGAAACACATGATTCCATGGACCTTATCTTATCAATTAATGATAATCTTTCTTCCTTATATAGTGTCTGGAGAGTTAGTGTTCTATCCATTAAATTTTCACAAAATTATCACATTATCAATAAGACCAATTTTGGGTACAAGCCTGTTTTGTAAATCCTGATTAGCAGATTCCAGAGAAAGAATCTTTTTATGTAAGTCTTCACTGCTATCTTTGAAAGCCGGTAAATCCTGGTTAGAGGATTCCAGAGAAAGAATCTTTTTATGTAAGCCTTCATTGCTGTCTTTTAAAGCCTGTATCAGTCCCAATAATGAATCATCTTTGTTCTCATTATTAAACCAGTGTTTGAACACTGTGTGAATTATTACGATGAATGCCAAAATGGTACAGGCCAGATATGACTTAGGAAGGTCATATATTTCCAGGAAAATGTCATTCATCATATAGGCAAAAAGGTTTTTAAATTCTTGTGAGGTAATGTTGTCGACCATATTATAAGAATTACTCGAAATCCATTAGTCAGTTTTAAGGTGTAAAATTATCAAGTACTTTTACTTGAAATAATGCACTTGTTTGCCTAGCTTACCTTTCCATGTTTTGGGGGGGGGCATGTAATAGCACTTTTCAGCCAGCAGGAGGCATTGGTACAGCTCTAAAGCAGGGCCTGCTGGCCACCTTGGCTGGCAGCAGCTGAAGGCAGGAGCCAAGATGGTGAGGAGCCTCAGGGAGGAGGGGGAACACACCACTCACAGTGGTTTTTCGCTGGTCTGGAAGATAAGCTAGGGAACTGTGACCGGACTAGCTGCTCCCTTTTTCAGGAATGGAACTGTGTAGGAGTTCCCTGATTATATGGAACTTTGCAGGCATAGGTACCCAACAGCCAGGGAGGAAGTTGAGGGTGGGAGCCACCAGGCCTTTGGAATTTGCCCCACATGAGAGCATATTTCACCAATATCTATTGGTGAAATTATTAAGGACACTCCACATAGTTAAAAGGGAGGTTTATTTAGTGGTGTAACTTACAAATGAAGGGATAGGTAAGTTGCAGGGTCTGGGAAAGATGTAGCACAGTCTGGCAGTGTTCTCTGGAGAACTCTGTTCACTCTACCTCCAGCATCCAGGGTCTGGGAACCAAGAGAGATGGCACATTCGGATCTCTGGTCTTCAGGGTCCTCTCTTGGCCCTGCCTTGTAGGTGTGACAGTTACTGAAGCCTCAATGGGGGTTGGAACTTCTAGATCAAGGTTGGAATGGCTACCCACTACAGGGTTTAAATCTACATCAAAACTGTTTCAGGAAGTCCAGACTTGTTTCATCCTGAGATTCTTTTCTGAGGTGTAGTCAGGAGTCTTGGTTTCCCTGCATGAATGCTCTGAAGGAACTCATCATACTACTGTGTCTTTGGCTCTGGTTCCCTCTGACACTGTCTCCTACCTCTTTCATTCTAATATGCTGTCTGTTCTGAACTATCAGAAATAAAGACTTTGTTTAACATACAAAGTCTCTACAAAAATAAATCAGCCACAAGCACACAGATAGCTGATAGCTAGGTCTTTTTATTATTATTATTATTTTGTAACTTCTCCAGATCTTGAGACTTTTCTTGAACTCCAGTCTTCTTATAGTGACAGCAGCAGAGGCAGCTCATTTTTCCTCAGGGAAAGAAAGGAAGAAAACACAAGCCAAGAAATTGCTATTGGATCTTACTCAATAAACTGCAGGAAGCAAAGTTTTCCTGAAGCTGGAAATTTTGCTTCAGGCAGTAGCTGTGTAGTTTCTAATTTCCCTTGTTAGTGTCTTGAAGGACAGAGATGGTCTGAAACCTAGTTTTAGGGACAGAAAGTACTCACAGAGATTTGCAACAAAGTCTTTTAAAAATCCCCAATACTCTTTAAAAACTTGGCTGATATTTACCTTATTGCTCTAGATGATGTCTAAGTGTTTACAATATAGTTATTAGTAAGAATCATGGTAAATGAATGTCTAAAAACACAGAAATAATTGCTAATGAAAATGAACCCCCACAGAAGCAGGAGCTTTGGAGAGGGCCAAGTCTGAACTCTTTGCGTCCAGAATGTGCCTTCTAAATGAAGGCTAAAACAGCTCTGATGTTAGCTAATATCACAAAAGAACCCAGCTGCCCTGTAGCTGGATATCATAGGCTCAGGCATCTCCCTGTTTATTCTGGACACAGAACATGATCACAAGTTTACCTGGTGAGTGCATGGGCTTAGGAGCCCATGTTGTCTTGGTAACCATGCTAGCTGGTGGCTTTATGGGTGTGTGCAGTTTGTTGCCTTTCATTCTAGGAGTTCATCAGTTGCTTGGTTAAGAGAAGAACAGCTCTATTCACAGCAAGCTAAGTGAGTGATAGTGGACCCTGAGGGCCAGCACATTGTCTAACTCATGTCACTGTCGCCCACCCTCCTTCCCTTCCCAATTCTTAGCTAGAAATGAGTCATTTTCCTTTTATGACAAAGATGATGTAAGGTCACTCACAGGTTAGCTTCAAAGAGAGACAATGACATTCATAGGATTACAAATTGTTCCTGGGGGCAGTTACTACAATTTGAAGCATAGATGTTGCCTTTAGTTAAACCCTCCCCAAGATTACTTAAAATACAGTAAATATGTCCTTGAAAACATTAGCTACAGAATAAATTTATAAAATAAAACAGAAAACCACTAGAAGTTTAATGGAATGACTAATTCTATTCTGCACAAAATTTCTATAGCTAGCATACTCCAGAGAGTCAAAGAAAATGTGGTATCTGAAGTAATTTAGAAGACAATAAAGGCAATATTCTCTGGGAAAGATGTTAAATGACTTGAAAATTATTTTAGTGATGATGAAGATAATATAAAGGTACATGTCAGGTTTGAATAAGCAGCTTCATGCATCCTAAGAGTAAGAAAAGAACCCCAATGTTTTTAAATTGTCTTGTAAGTTTTCATTTTTCTGGCTTTTACAAAATATATTATTTTTAAGTATGTATGAATGAATTGAACAAGAGAGTTAAGTATTTACTGTATCCCTGAGAGATTGTATAACCACATAAGCCAGAAACGTTTTATTAAATGCATATTATTTTTACACCCGACATCATTTTCCACTTGAGTGTATTTGCTTCCTTGATCCTTTTTACACTTTTCAGAGCTCAGTCAGGGAAACTGTTCTATGCTAACACTGTTGGAATTGTGACAACACAAGCAGGCAAAGATGGAAATGCTTTAAATTTGAATTTAAAAAATAGCCAACTGACCAAAATATGATCCTATTTTTATTATTGCCATATGCTGACAATTTGAATCAGTCATCAGAACCAGGGCTGATCCTCCTGGCTAACACAAGCCACCTAAAGTTACTGGACCCTTTTGAGTTTCTGAAAGCCAACAAAAAACAGTATAAGAAGTATTTGGGAACAAAAGAAGATGCCGATATCCATACTTTTCCAAATGAGTGCCAACAATAGGTAAGAATTCAATATCAGAAACAACCACAACTATGGGAATCAGGCCTGAGAAATGTATTTCTGCCACTCACAAATGAGGAGGCTTGGGCCATCTCACATTTCTGCACCTTATTAGTTTCTGTTGTCTTTTTTTTTCTTTTCTCTTTTGGTTTCTTGAAACAGGGTTTCTCTGTGTAGCCTTGGCTGTCCTGGAGTTTGCTCTGTAGATCAGGCTGGCCTCGAACTCATAGAGATTCTCCTGTCTCTGCCTCCCGAATGCTGGGATTAAAAGTGTGTGCCAGCACTATCTAGCTTCTGTTTTCTTAAGTAGAATAAGGAGAGTTAGATTTAATATTTCTAAAACCAATAGTCGTGTTGGAGAGACTAGAATGGCACTAGTAACTGTAGGTAGGCTTTTCTTTGGGCTGCCAGTTCACAAAAACACAACAGTGGCATTTGCCACTGATGCCCAGTTCTAGCTCTTATATCTTAAGTTAACCAATTTCTATCCATTTACTGCCTCATGACTTTATTGACTCATCTCCACACTGCCCATTCTGCTTGATCTGTGTCTCCTGGTATCTCTGCCTTCTTCCCAGCATCCTCTCTGCCTAACTATTAGCTCTTCAGCTTTTATTATACCAATCAGAGTGACACATCTTCACAGTGTACAAAATGATTATTACACAAGTAGCCTGAGGATTTACCACTTACAGACAGGTAAAGCTGGATCCTTGACTACATTGCAGAAAATAATCCTGGAGGGTAGGAGGATGGCTCAGTCAGTAAGTAACTGTCTTGCAAGAATAGGGACCTGAGTCTGATCTCAAAGGACCCACAGAAAACTGCTGGCATGTTGACATGTGTTTGTAATTCCAGAGATAGAGTGGTGGAGACAAGAATATTTACAAAGCTTGCTGGCCCATTTGGCTAGTTTATTGGATGACTTTCTGGTCAATAACAAATACTATCTTAAAAGAAGTGGCTGCTGTTTCCCAGGAACAAGATCAAACGTTGTCTCTTGACCTTTACACATGAGCAACACATGTGAACATACAACCACATGTATACATGCATGCAGACACACACACACACACACACAGAGAGAGAGAGAGAGAGAGAGAGAGAGAGAGAGAGAGAGAGAGAGAGAGAGAGAGAGAGAGAGAGAGAGAGATTTCAGGACCAGCCAAAGTGAATCAATCTTCATTTATTGAATAGAGATATGAGATAGTGCATTCTTTTTTTTTTTTTTATATTTTTAAAGATTTTTCTTTTTTTTTTTTTTTTAAGATTTATTTATTATGTATACAGCATGTATGACCAGAAGAGGGCACCAGACCTTATTACAGATGGTTGTGAGCCACCATGTGGTTGCTGGGAATTGAACTCAGGACCTCTGGAAGAGCAGTCGGTGCTCTTAACCTCTAAGCCATTTCTCCAGCCCGATAGTGCATTCTTTTAGTTTAAGCTTGAGAGTTTAGAGATACTTAAGAATAGAACATTTAGACACCCTGAAGACATAAGTGTGGGCTTCCCAAGAAGAAGTCAAGCTTAGATGTTTTCACTATACACACACACACACACACACACACACACACACACACACACACACACACTTTGGTGGTTTTCTAAGTCACATTGTTTAAAGAATAAAATTTACAGCAAAATTTAAAGATGAAATTGACACAGCCATATCTGAATGGAATGGCAAAAGTCATAAAGCCAGCACAGCTGCTTGACAAAGATCCAGCAAAGCTGAGCCACATGATGGCTGCCATGCCACCTTTGGTTTTCATCTCCACCTGTTGCATACTTGGGGCACTTTTAATATTTGTACAATTTGGGGATATTGAGTTGATGGAAAAATTCTTATGAATCGTTTATGACTTCTCCCAGGTATGCTGCTTCTAAGCTTACCCAGGAAGTTCCTGAACATACTATTCCCATGCTTTGAGGGAGATATCCCTATCTACTTGAAGGTCTTCCTTATGCCTTGGGGGTTGTGACACATAAAGAAGCCAGAGGTCTCTTCATTAGGCTAGGAGACATTCTTGAAACATCTGTCCCTGTACTTACACAAGAACAAGATAATCAAAACAAAGTAAACTCAAAAAGGTCAACAAGATTCAGTGGGCTAGAGGAGTTGGCCCCAGTTCAAATCGCAAGCCCCTTCTCATTGTACACTCAGGCAATCACATGGCATATACAGCAACACAGTTAGATTAACTGAAGCTACCTCTGTCCTACACAGAGACTTATACTGATGGGCAAAGGATGATGTAGAAAGATGATAAAAGTATGAGACGTCAGGAATTCCCTTTCTTAGAAAAGTTAGTTCATGCAGAGCCACTGTAGTGTCATATGATCAAGGAACAACAGAATACCAAGATTGGACATATAGACAAATTCTATTACTATATAAACGTGAACACTGTATTATGCCAGAATTTGAATAATAACTGCAGCAGCTTTGGCCCGAGGGTTTTTCCTGGGCACTCTGACCATTAAGAGTAATAATACTCTGCTTGGGACATGACAACATGCCCAGGCTGGCTTGGAACTTTTGTTTTGTTCTTGCATCATTGAAGCAACCAAAGCTACTGGCCAGAGAACAGGCTGTCATTTGCCTCTAGATTCTTAAAAATTGGATTATAGGGTTAATGAGTAAGAAGGATAACTGAAAATGATGTCAAAACATGAGGGAAAATGATTGGAAATGATAACTGTTCTGCCATAGTCTATTAATGATGACTAAAATATGAGCAAAAGGAAAAGAAACACATGTCCAAAACCAAAAATGATATGATATATGTTTTAGAACATCATGAATGGATCCTTACTTACTAAATTCTGTATAAATAAAGAAACACTCTGGCTGCTAATCAGTCAGGCTGCAAGAGTCTCCGGACCACCATGGCCTGGCTCACTTCCTTCCCCTGCCAACTCCTTACATCCTCTTCTGAGGCCTGTCCACTGCTGGGGATGGCTCCTGGCATGAAATAATTTTCTTTGATGAATAAAATTGTTATAAGGTATCGTTATGTGGTGCACTGTTTGGGTTTAAGGAAGAGAGCAGAGTGCTAAGACTGCTAAACCAAGACCACAGAAATTCTGGCCTTAAATAAACAGCTTGCACTGGGCGGTGGTGGCGCACGCCTTTAATCCCAGCACTCGGGAGGCAGAGGCAGGCAGATCTCTGTGAGTTCGAGGCCAGCCTGGGCTACCAAGTGAGTTCCAGGAAAGGCGCAAAGCTACACAAGAGAAACCCTGTCTCAAAAAAACAAAAAACAAAACAAAAAAAAAAACAGCTTGCTATTTTCAATATCTTTGAGATGTTTTTATGAAGATAAACATTATTTACAAAGGCCAGATGTGTCCAATCTGGGGAACCAGGAGCTACACAAAACCAGGAATGCTATGAATGCAGCTCAATACAAAATTGTAAACTTATTTAAAACATTTTGATAAAATTTTTGGCAACTCGGTTGTGTGCTAGTGTGAACTTTGTAGATAAGAATATCATTTCACAGTGTCAAAAGGTTGGAGGTATCTGCTGTGAGCAATTTTTATTTTATCAGTTGTATTGAAATTTCTGACTCGCAGACAGATTCTGGAATGAGTTAATTTTTCCCTTCCATGTTCCCTTAATTTCCTCTATTTTTTTTTTATCTTGCCTAAAAACATTTCCAGGTCTCCAATTTAGGACTCTAATTTATGATTGACACTGGTTTCAACACTGGACTTAATATAAGAAGCCCAAAATAGTTGTCCTTCTCTGTCCCTGGTGACTATGATTGCAGAGAACTAGACTTGGTGTTAGGATTGCAGGAAGGAGCCCTGCTTCTCCACACTCCTCAAGAGGGATGCTTTCTCCCTGGTCTTTCACACCTGTGTGCCAAGCAGCTCTGCCTCCTGTGGCTCTATTCCTTTGTATTAGCTCCATGCTGCATAGCTTTTGTTTTGGTTTTGTTTGTTTGTTTTTGTGTGTTTGTTTGTTTATACAGAAAAATAAAACAATTTTATTTCAATGGAGAACGGTAGGAATTTTTAATGTAAAAACATTTGATAATGCCATTGAAGTGACCATATTTAAATGAATGCTTAATAAATGTAAAAAACACCCCTCTCCACATCTCATCTTTCTGCAGTTCTCTCAAATGCAGGCTCTTTCCATCACCATAACAACAGATAGTCTGTGACAAATATAAAAATATCAGAAACAGCAGAAGGAACCAGCCTGCCATCTTTACATATATGTTGTATTTTTTTCAGCCAAGAGTGTATTTTTTAGGTCACTCAGCATATACTGCTTATAGAACTTTCCCTGAAGGCCCAGGTTCTTTATATCCTGCAGGAGAATAAGGGGTCAGGCTGTGACAGAGTGGGAGAGCCAAGTGTGAAGGTAATGAGGTTAGGACACAGGAAGTCATCTGAGGGCTTTTCTGGGTCTGAACCAGGTGAGGACAGTGAGATTTTAAATCCTAAGCAAAGGAAAAGGCAATTAAGCATGTTCTTGTGGATAAATGAGATCTCATGACTGAAAAGTGGAAAATGGTTGTTTGCTGTTAAAGGCCAGAGGAGTTCAGTTAGAACCTTTGACTGGGGCGCACTAGAGATGGTCACTGTGCAGCACAGAGACGGGAGAGGCCAGATCATGAAGTGGGAAAGTAGCCATGCTAGTCACAGAAATGACAGTTTAAAGTTTGCTTTTATAAAGAATGAGTATGAAACAAAGTTTGTCAGAAATGTGCATTTCACAGATATACTTGAAATAGTTTTACTCTGCAATCAATGAGGTATATAGCATGCCTGCCAGCATCAGTCTTACTGAAATGGAGATGTCATTCCTGTAACTAGTGAACACAATCAAAATCAGATTAGGTAGCAGAATGTGACTGTAAAGCCCTGGCTCCAGAGGCCAATTACTTCCTTTGAAGGCTGTGCACAATGAGATGAGTTGAAGAGTCAGCCCCAGGACAAAGAAGCTCACTGTGGGAAGGGGGTGTTCATACTAAGCAGGTTCCCAATCTGTTGTACAGGAAGGGACCTCCCTCAGTTCTTTTATTGTTAAAGAATTAATACACCTTCCTTGTGAGAAATCACTCTGAGCACTTCAAAATCAATGCCCACTTGGTAATCGGCAGGCTCATTACACACGGTAGGCCCTATTAAAGTCAGCCCAAGTTTCCTCTTCTCTGTCTTCCACCCCTGCAGATAATAAGGTCGATAACCAGGGTCCATTTCCAGGGCTCAGCATCTTTATATTGAAAGGGGAAGAAGCAGAAAACTTGTCTAAGGCCCCAAACTTGTTTAACTAGTGGTGGCTTAATTTTACTAGGTCTATCTATCTATCTATCTATCTATCTATCTATCTATCTATCTATCTATCTATCTCTCTTTCCCTCCCTCTCTCTCTCTCTCTGTCTCTCTCTTTCTCTATTTATCTCTATTGTCTGTCTCTGTCTCTCCCTCCCTCCCTTATACCCCTCTTATTTCCTACCCAGTATAGGGTACTTGTGGTAGTTTGAATGTAGTTGACCCCCATAGTTCCATAATCCCTTAATCTCACAGGGAGTGTGACTTAGGAGGTGTGGCCTTATTGGAGGAAGTGTGTAACTGTGGGGGTGGGTTTGAGGTCTCATATACTCAGGATACCACCCAGTGTGTCAGTCGACTTCCTGTTGCATGCAAGATGTAGGCTATTTCTCCAGCACCATGGCTGCCTGCATGCCATCATGCTCCCCATCATGATAGGCTGAACCTGGAACTGTAAGTGAGCCACCACAATTGAATGTTTCCTTTCTAAGAGTTGCTGTGCTCATGGTGTCTCTTCACAGTAATAGCAACCCTAAGGCAGGGTTAAATCTCAGTCCTACCTTATTTCTTTTGACTGAAAGGATGACATTGATGGTTGACTTCCCATTAAGACATTGCTTTGCTTTGGGCTTTGGGCTTCGGGCTCTGGACTTTGAGTTTGGGTTGAGTTTGGTCTGTCCTGGTAAAACAGAGTCTGGTTATGTAGTGCAGGCTGACTTTGAAGTCATGATCATTTTGCCTCAGCCTTCCAAGTACTGGGATTTGGGGTATGTGACACCACACCAAGCTTGACTATTGTTTCTTGTATAAGTTAGTTTAGAACTTTGTGGAGGGAAGGAGAGGAGGGCAATCTGCCAATGGATCTGATGAGAAGACTGGGAGAAGAGCAGTGTCCCTGTTCTTCTGAGATCAGGTGTTAGAGCAATTTTCAAAGATTGACAGTATTGTGAACGTACATTTTTATTGTTCTTTTAAGGTTGAATTGCATTACATAAGTCAATGTGTTATTTTTTTTTCTTGCAGTAATTTGAGTTGGCATTCTGTCAGTTTTGTTTAAAAAGCCTTGAATAAAATAGGAAATGATTGGCAAAGGGAAAAAATCTGAGCACACTGAGGTCTCCTACTGCACTATCACTTTTTAAAAACATCAGAACTCACTCCTATCAACACAACTCCTTATATAACACAGATATTAACCTAGAAATGAAAGAAACCTTTCTGAAAAAGAGGGTTATGGCACATGGGGATGGGTGCCTAAGATTCTGGTGGGAGCTTGCCCCTGGCGAGCTCCAGTGATGGACAGTATTTGGGAGTGGTACAAATGCTACCCACGTAGAAATAGTGGGTGTGTAAGCTGGTCATGGGGAGAGAGTGGGAAGGTGAGCTGGTCATGGGGAGACAGTGGGAGGGTGAGCTGGTCATGGGGAGAGAGTGGGAGGGTGAGCTGGTCATGGGGAGACAGTGGGAGGGTGAGCTGGTCATGGGGAGACAGTGGAGGGTGAGCTGGTCATGGGGAGAGAGTGGGAAGGTGATCTGGTCATGGGGAGAGAGTGGGAAGGTGAGCTGGTCATGGGGAGACAGTGGGAGGGTGAGCTGGTCATGGGGAGAGAGTGGGAGGGTGAGCTGGTCATGGGATGCAGCAGTGATAGAAGCGTCATGCTCCTTTGCTGGAAATAGGAAGACTTATTTAAACCATATTGAGGGAAACTTGCAGCTGGCTACCTTCTTCATCCTGACTTTGGCTCAGGAGTTCAGGTGATTCATTAAAATGGTCAATAGCACTTCTAAAATGTTTCAGATGTGGTTCTATCACTTAAATTCTAATAAAATAAAAAATATTTAATGAATCCTTATTGTATATCAGATATATCCACATGCGTGATTTTACTCAAACCTCCGTATGACTATTCAACCTGACGAAATAGAACTTCCATGTGCTAATAAAATTAACAAGGTCGCATGGCAGAGTTGGGATCCATACTTAACTCTGTCCATGTGACACAGTTCTTAACGGCACAGCCTTCCCGTGTTCTCAGAGGTCTGTGTGCACCAAGGCAAGGTGGTACTAAGGTGGTTGTAAGCATTGCTAATTTCTCTCATTTTTTCATGACTACCATTTTCATAACTGTCCAATAAGTTAGCTTAACCTATAAGTCATGCTTCTGCCACTAACAGTGTTTCTGAAAACTCTTGGGGGAATGCTGACATTTACTAAATTGTCATTTCTCACCTGTCCTCTTTTTGGTTTCTCTTCAAAGGCACCAGAGAATATGGGACTCATCTCAGTTTGTAAATACACAAACAACATTGGTTTTCAGAATTCAAACTTCTGTAAGTATTTCCGAGGGCAAGTATGTTGCAGGGCAGGAAGATGAGAACTCAGTGTCAACTATGCTGAGCCTGGGGACCATTTTGTAAGTCTCTGCTTTGAGACCCACACTGACCACTTCTTTTTCTGTGCACTGGCCACTCTTGAAACTCTTCTTCTAAGTCAAGGTTGCCAAGAATAACCAGAAATTGCTTTATGTTGTAGGAATAGTGCCACATCCTTTCCATAAGACAGCTTTTTGAAAAATTAATGTTTTAGCCTGAGTAGTTGCCTTTGAATTACTTCACTGAAATTCAGTTACATCGTCAATAAGGACTAGAGACCACACATAGCCATTTATCAACAGCACTCAACAAACTCATCCCTGTCCTTGTTCAAAAGAGTTTACTTTTGCAGGTTGTAGTGGTGCATTGTTGGTAGGATTTGCTGATGGAGATAGAGGTAGGAAGATCACAAGTTCGAGGCCAACTTGGGCTACACATTTAGCCAGGCATGGTGGCATATGCCTTTAGTCCCAGAGCTTGGGAGGCAGAAGTAGGCAGATCTTTACTCTTCACATAAATTATTGCCATACTCTTTAGAGC
The DNA here is from genome assembly GCF_049852395.1 of Peromyscus maniculatus bairdii. Classification (NCBI taxonomy): domain Eukaryota; kingdom Metazoa; phylum Chordata; class Mammalia; order Rodentia; family Cricetidae; genus Peromyscus; species Peromyscus maniculatus. Next base: position 4,118,144 of record NC_134857.1, read on the forward strand.
ATAGCATTTTTTATTTAAAAGTTTTAAATTACTGCTTTGTTCTTGCTTTCAGACATCTGAAATTCAGAAGTACTATGGTCCCATTTAGTATGATTCTACCCTCATGGAATTTTCATAGATGCACTATTTGAACCATGTAATACTTTCTAGCTAAGCAATTGGCTTTTGGGGTTGTGACTCAGCTTCTATTGAGGCCTTGGCTTTGCCTCTCAATGCAGGTGGGCTGTTCCTGAATTCCCTTCAACCTTCCATGTTGTCTCTTCCCAGGCAGTCCATCAAAAAGGCTTTCCCTCAATTTGGAGCCCCCAGTCTCAGCTTCACAACTCTGTTGTGACCCTGCTCCCCTAGTTCAGTAGTTACTAACCAAAGACACGCACCAGAATCACTGGGATAGCTTTTGTAAGATCTCAATGCCCTGGTCATCTTCTCCAGGATGTTCTTGATCAACGTGTCTAGAGTAGAACCCTGTGTCTTCATGTGTCTCAGGAGCTATGCATGGGTAGTAGGTTGACTCCTTGAGAGGTGCATGCTCCCTGGATTCATAGAAACAATTCCATATCTTTGTAATTAGAGTGGACTAAAGAACACGTCTATTCCAATGCCTCCTTGAAAGCTCAGCAGAGCTGTGGACTAACTCAAGGTGGTAGTTGACAAGAGAGAAAGGATTCTACTCTAGGCTTTCTGAGCTAATTTCATGGAATTTTGTTTTTTGGTTTTGTTTTACTTTGTTTTTTTTGTTTTGTTTTGTTTTTTGTTTTTACATGATGACCTATTCTCTCTCAAAGAGTTGCTGAAAAAAGTCAGGTCCTTTTCAGGTTTCCTTTTGTTACCCAAAGTGGTATGTCAAACATGAAGTGAAATGGGAGAGTACTTCCCTGTTTACAGTCAATTCCCAATGTCCTTGTAACTCTTGAAGATGAAGTATGATGGTACTTCAAACACTGAAAGAAAAAAATGTGATTCAAATATAAGCATGCTTCATTGAAATTGTACATTTTGGATTTTTGATTACAAAGAATAGGATATAGATTTTAAAATTAGGTCTGGTTTTGAGGGGAAGTATGTATGTGGTCTCCTTCATTTCTTCCCTTCCTACCTTCTTTTTTCCCTCCTCTGACTCTGAAATGAGTCTCACAATGTTTTCCATTCTGTCCTTGAACTTTTGGACTCAAGTGTTCATCTTGCCTCAGCCTCCCAGGTGCTGAAACTATAGGCACAGACCACTGCACCCAGATTTATTTCTTCTTTAATATTGTCACATAATAAAAAAAATAATGTTTTGCTGTTGTGATTTGGATATGGAGTGCCTCCCAAAGGATCATATGGTGAAGACTTGGCTTCCTGTTGTTAGACTTAATCATTCAGAGGTGATTGGATTGTGATGGTCCTGATGTAGTCAATGAATTAATCCCTAGACTAGACTTGTAACTAGAAGCACATTCTCTGAGACAATAGAGGCAGTGTATGTTTCCTAGTGTGATGTCATCATTGGAAGTGGGGCCTAGTTGAAGGACATATACCACTGAAAACATATCTTCCAGGGATATATCTCATTCCCTGCTCTTTCTTCTTTACCTCTTACTTCTGGATGCTTTGAGATGAGTAACTGTTCTACCACGCCCTTCTTCCATGATGCTCTGTTGCCATGATTCTCTGGTGGTGCACCTTACATCCCAGAACATCAGAGTCAATCAGGACTAAAGCCTTAGAGGCTGTGACCAATAAAGTTTTTCCTTCCTTAAGTCATTTACGGCAGATAATCTGACATAGCGAAGGAAACTGGCCGACACGTTTGTCTTTGTCCTTTCCAGCTCTCTTTGTTTCCATGTAGCAATCTCAATACAACAGGAAACAGAAGGACTTAGAACAGCGGCTTTGATATTCAAAGATGGTAAGACGCAGCCTGATGAGTAACTTAGCTACTCAGGACAGAGCAAGGGGCTCTTCATGGAACTCCTGAGATTTAAAAATTACAAACAAAACAAAAATGTGTTCATGATGTTAAAAGTGTGCTCTGAGAATTTACTAGGGCGGGATGTATGTGGGGGAGGAGGGAGGTTTTAGAAAGTCGGCTTTGTGACAGATGGTTGGCTTATCCTTCATTATTCCTAGAGTCTTAGGTAGATATTCTCTCATGATGGCTAGCATTACACAGTAGGTAAAGGAAAATTGTTAGAAAACATGAGATTTAGAGATTTAAAAAACAAAAAAATCTTCCAATGAGCCCTACTTTGAATGTGTTTTTGGTGTTACAACTGTAACCAGAAACAAATATTATTTTGTTTCTGGTAGAACCAAAGAAAGAAAATTGTTGCTCTCCCTCATTTTCAGAAAGTTATTTGACATCTGGGTAGGTACTTTTAAGAAACAATGTGGGCACTTTTTAGACTGGAAATAGCAGTACTTACAAAAATCACACACTTCTCTTCATGTCCTTGGCAAGTGGTTTTCAATATTTTGAAAAGGCTGCTTCTGAGCTAGATAACCAGCAGTCTAGGAGCCAAGGCAGCCAGAGACTACAGTACAGTTTGAATCTATTGGCAACATATATAAGCCCATTAATCAAAGCAGAGACAGAATATAAGGCAAGATATGTAAGGGTTTCAGTCTGGCCAAGGGGTTTAATAGGCCTTATGAGAAGGTAAGAGGTAGGCTGTATATTCAGAAAGCATGCAGAATCCCAGGTGTGGGACACCAAGACAGAGACATGTAGACAAATTTCTAAACAGTCTTATTAAATAAGGAACACAGAACCAAATATAGGGGAGAAAGCCATAGAGATCAGGGAAATAGTGATAGCCACCAGCTAACCTTACTCACCACACCACCGTAGCTTCCCCAGAGAGAGCTACTTCTTGTCTACCCAGGCTTTTATTCCCTTGCTGTTCTGCCTTCTCGTTGGCTCTTTACCTCACTTCCTTTTCACTGCCTGCCTATATAGACCTCCAGGTCTGATGGTTGGTACTGGGATTAAAGGCTTGTGTCACCATGCTTGTTTGTTCCCTAGTGTGTCCTTGAAAACACAGAGACTTTGCCTGCCATGTGATCAGATTAAAGGCGTGTGCTACCACTGCCTGACTTGTTTATAGCTGGCTATGTCCTCTGATCTCCAGGCAAACTTTACTTATTAACATACAAATAAAATATCACCACATTTTAGCACAAATAAAATATCACACTTCCCCCTTTTTCTAATAAAAATAAAAAATAATAAAAAAGTTATAACTAATATAAGAAAAACTATATACAATATGTATAATAACTATATACAATATATATAAGCAATAAATACAACAGCAATGTCTAATCTATTTGCATTTGACAAATTCAGAGAGAATATTCCATTATCTATCCTATTTTGGTAATTCCAAAATGTACCTGAGTCACTTTCTGTTCTAACATATTACTTACAGTGAACTATCTTATAATGTCTTTCAAATTTATACACTTTATACCTCTTTAGTGAGTTTCTTTTCTGAAATTTCTTAACAAGGAAAACTATAACTATCTAATCTTCAACTCCCTCAGAGACCCAAGAAGGAAATAAAACAGGAAGTGCAAACAAGCAACTTCCAAAAAAAAAAATGTGAGTTGACAGAAACAGCCAGCTGCCTGGACAGTCACCCAAGGTTTCTCTGCAACATTGGGGCATCATCTTCAGCCTATAGGCTTAGCATATCTGATAGACTCATTTGTGAAGTAGATTGTACAGAAGGCCTACAGTTCGACTTCATTATAAGTAGTCCATGTACCAGATAAACCTGAATTCCACCAATGTCCTGTCATGATTCAGGATTTTAAATTCTGGAAATTGTTGATATTTTGGGAATTCAGCTGTCCATTCTTCTTGGCTTGTGGGTGGCTTCATCCCTTTTATTAAATGCCAGTCTACCATTGAGAGGTTAGACTTTGTCAGCTTAGTTACTCTTTCAAGAATAACACCAAAATAACTGTTCCACTGCACATCAGAAGCCATCAGCCCACTGCCAGTTCAGCTGCCTTCAATGAAAGGGGCACTGTACCTTTTCCAGATTGCAAAGGCCACTGCAGCGATGGTGCTATATTGTCTTGGCCTGTTGCTAAAGCCACAACCACTCTTGTCTTAGCAAGGATCAGTAGTCCTTTGTTTTGTGTCCTGTTTGTCCATTTTGAATACTGTCAGCATACTATCAGTAGTCAATGTGAGGGCACTTTGTTGCCCAGTGGGTAACTTTTGCCACAATGAAAGTTAACTCCATGTGCAGTTTCTTCAATGCCCATATTTTCTCTGAAGTAGATTGGTGCTGCCAGGAGCTGACATGTCTCATAGTCACAAAAAAAGAAAAAATTTCTAAGTTATTAAAACATTCTAAATGTCATATTCTGTAAATTTCTAAAGAGTTTAAAGATGACCTGTCTATCTAAAACATATCTCTGCTGAACCTTGAAAACATTCCTAATATGACTACAAGTTCGATTGTAATATCTAACTTCTAACTTTTATTTCTTTATATCCTAATAGTTGGTAATAGTAACATTCAAGGATTAGAAAATTGCATTACATTGTTAAATGAACTGTATATGTACAATATCCTGAACAAGATTAGAAATGCATGTACAACATTTTCTAACAATATCAATCTCTCTCTCTCTCTCTCTCTCTCTCTCTATATATATATATATATATATATACATATATATACATGTAATTTTTATGCAATATATAAAAATCCAATCCAATGTAAAGTATTTAAAACTAGTAATTGTCTTTTAAAAGTAGATTCAATAATCTACCTTTTTATCTATATCATATCTACATCCTCTTTTTCTTTTCAGCATAGATTCAATAATCTACCCTTTATTCTATCATTTCTATATCTCTTTTATTTTCAAACAAGAACCTTAAATCTAATCTTCTTTGTTTAGCCCTTTTCCTAACCATTAGCAAAAACAGCTTGTAACCAACCCTCCTAAACAATGACAACCATCCCAAACCTGAAATCCATAGAAAGACCAAAAACCACTCACCTCACTCCACCTCTTTGGGAATGTGGGCGTTGTGTTCTTAAAATTGCTTCCTGATGTTTGCTGAAGGCATATCTTTAAGGGATCCTGAAAAGAAAATTTTTGGGTTAATTGTCAAGTTCTAGGAAAGGTAGCTATATCATTTGTTGTCCAGTTTCTGCATAATGTCAAAGTGCAGGGTTTATCTCCAGTCCTTGTTCGAATATTCTGTGAGGCTGAATCATCTAAGCTAGCCATCTCAAAATTGTTCTGAACAGTTTGTAGTCCAAAGCTGAGTTTTGAGTGATGTTTGTCAGCTTAATGGTATTTATTATTATTATTATTATCCATGTGATGGATGTCAAAGACACTTCATATGGAGTTTATCTTCTTCTTGGCAAAAATAACCTTTGGGCAAGAAACTGTTCTAGCCTGGACTGCTTGACAAAATGTTGTATTGACTGGACATGCAGGACCCATAGAAAGGTGAACTTTGCAAGGCAAGATGGTCCTTTGGGTTCCTGCTTCACAGAAGAAACTGCCAGACATTCTACAAGACACAGAGGAAAAAATGATTGAGAGACTAGGCCTATAGGCTGAAGATGGATGCCCCAACATTACAGAGGAACTTTGGATGACTGTACAGGCAGGCAGTTGTCTCTGTCATTCTAGATTTTTTTTTGGAAGTTGCTTACAATGTACTTCCTATTTACTTAGGTAATATATCCTTCTGAAGTCTTTAATATAGTTGAAGACTAGATAGTTATAATTTTCCTTGGTTATGATAAAAGATAAATTAGATATAAAACTTTAGACTCGCAAATATAGAATAGTTTCCTTAATTTTGTCAAATACAGGAGGACTAGATGCTGTAACTGTAATTCTTGTTAGTTAACTGTTTTGTTATATGTAATTTTACTATGTTGAAGTTAAAACCTTCCTTTTAAATAGAAAGAAAAGGGGAAATGATGGGTGATGCCCTCTGTATGCTGTGAATATGTTGCTCTGATTGGTTGATAAATAAAATGTTGATTGGCCAGTAGCCAGGCAGGAAGTATAAGCAGGATAAGCAGAGAAGGTAGGAGAATTCTGGGAGAGGAAGGCTGAGTCAGAGGAGATCCAGTCCCCCGTCCAAGGAGAAGCATGCAACGGCACACAGGTAAAGCCATGGAACACGTGGCAACATATAGATTAACAGAAATGGTCTGAGTTTAAATGTAAGTGCTAGTCAGTGGTAGGCCTGAGTTAATGGCCAAGCAATTTTAATTAATACAAGCCTCAGTGTGTTTACTTGCTGCGAACTGGGTGGGACACAGGAAAACCTTCAGCTACAGAGACATGTGAGGATCAAAGCAGCAGACTCCCAGCAAGGTCAGCCTCTTCTGGCTAAGCAAGACACAGCAATCTTCATTTACAGGCTGACATTCACCTGCCCTCTTTAGTATTGCTATAGGATAAAAAGAGAGTGACTATTCAAAATAGTACTGAGTGATATTTTAAAGGTTCTGTAGATGTTGATTTTGATGTGCATTCTGAACAGCCATTCATCAGCATCATCCTTCATATTAATTTTGGCTAACACAGAGGCCACAAAAGAGATCAGATACTAGGAGGGAGTGTTTTTATAACCAGGCTATTGTATTTGAAATTGTTGGGGGGAACCCCAACCTTCTCCCAAGAAGGAATTCTCAGTGGTCAAAGATGAGGGGAAATTTTCTTCAATAAGCTCACAGCTGTAGCCTCTAACTATTGCTCAGAGGCCCAGACCTGAGGAGAAATGTTTTATGGTTAGGCATCGTCATAATCTGTGACCATTTTGGGGCAATCTTCTCATCACCACCCCAAAAGAGATGTTTCCCAGAAGCTGAAATGTGCAAGCTTCTAGTTAGGACAGTTTTATCTTTAGCAAACAGAATGTGCTATGTGGGTGGATACTAGTGGGGCTTGCTTCTCAGGGGAGAGGAACAAACATCGCCCTTTTCAGAAAAGATGAGGAGGTAAGCGGCTTCACAGAGCAGAGGTCAGCAGTTCAGATGTAGCCCAATTGCCTTAGGTTAGAGAGGGTTTCTCATTCGTTTTCTTATTCCTATGTAACTTAATATTTCCTAAGTAAGTTTGTTAATCATATTTAATGATTATTAAAGCTTGCTAGTTTCCTTCAAAACAAAACACTGCATAGTTCAGTCCTGTTACTTATTGAAAAGGACAAGAGCATAGGAGATGTATCCCTTTTATATCTGTTAATTAATTCTCTTTTGTGCTTGGAGATATGTGTTTGTACAGTTCCGGTAAGGGAAGATGTCAGTGTCTTAGCAACTGAAAAATGAAAACTGTTTTTTGAGATTGAAGGCGACTGTTTGTCTTCAACGCATCCCTTTTTAGTGCTGGAATCCCTTTTTATCTGCACACTCACCAATGTCCTCCACCTTTTCAGATGGAAGAATCTGAGGTCAAGAGAAGTTCAGTTTTCAAAGCCACGATGGCTGCTAGTTGATGGGGCCATCTGTAGTCCGTCTGAGCTCCTTGGTCTCACAGAAATACTTTCCAGTCACTTCTCAGGAAAACTATTTTCTTGTAATAGACAAGTGACTTCTTCCATCCTTCCTTGTCTACTTGATTTCTGTTTTTCAATTTTTTTAAATACAAAAGATAGCCACTCCCTACTCCTACCCCTGTCTCAGATTCTGGGTTTCTGAGAAGACTGTACTTGTTCATGAACACTGTACTTACTATCGCTAATTTTTCCTGACTACCTTGTTTTTAGCACTCAGCTAGCTGATGTCTATGTCATGGCCAATAAGTCTGAAACAGTCTGCCTTTATGTTGCTTATAAACTAGTGAGGGGCACAGATAATAGTTGATGATATGCTGTGTTATTTTTCTATGTGGGGGGACATAAACTATGTTTAAATAAAGAATGGGGAAATCTAAATGAGTTGAGGAGGAAGGTGAGGGATGACAGGTGTGTAGGAGCCAGCTAAGAACCAATGGCATAGGTGGTCAGAGATAACAGCCTGAGCCTAGGAAGCTCATAATCTGGGAATGAGGCCAGAGTGTTGAGCACAGCTTGGATGGCTGTCCTAGGCCTTCAGTGTGGGGCCGCTAAGCCTGTAGTTGGAAAGAGAGGAGATGGATGAAATCCAAGGCAGTGGCCTCTGTTTCATTTCTTAGAGACACAGTGTTTGCCAACTCAACTTCTTTGATTAGGCTTATTATTTTATATAAACTGCCTTGTTCTCAGAAAAATACAAGGAAGTGTTAATCCATCAAAAGGTGTACTAAGGGTCTAATTCTGCTGAGGTGATGTTTGCAGAAAACAGATGAGCATGCTTTCTTCACTTTTCTTTGGATTTGTCAAAATCTCAATTTGATTTTAGTTGATATATTGTACTTTATTTTGCCTTTAATCCATGTTTCATACAATTGACATGAATTTTTAAAGCCATACACTAGTCATAGTACAGAAAACCATTCAAATTTAGGTAAAAGAACAAAAAGTATTATTTACTTTCATGGCAGCTTGCTTCAAAATTCTCCAAGCAACATTTATTTTCAATTCACTTTGATGTCAAATAGCTAGAACGTAGTAAATGAATGGCAGCTTTTTCTAGTTACTGTTTTATATATTTGATATTTTTTCTTGGCTTGTGCTTTCCATTTTTTGGAACATTACAGCTTAACTGGTGATAACAGAGAGGTCCTTGGGCATGGGCTCAGCCCAGGAGCCCATTGTTTCCTCAGAATAGCGAAACTTGCTAGATGGGATAGTCTAGCTGAATTCGCAGGAGAATGGAGCCTTGTTTCTCAAAGGAAAGGATTTCAGACAGAACCACAGTGGCTAGGGAAAAACACCACACAACTCAGTGGAAAGGTATGTCCATCGTTGAGAAGCTCATGCCACCCTTGAGGGCTCATGAATCCTACCACGCCTCCATACCCATTTGTTCCCTTCCCAAGACAACCATTTCATAGTTTCTTCTCTTCTGGCACTGTTTCCTTTCCATCTCTTGCTTATTCTCATTTAAAGACCTAGGTTTGTTTTTCCATTACTAAGAAACTAGTAGCAATTAAGAAGATATAGTTTTCTCAACAAGAATCTACCATTCCCATGTCCATGGATTCTATGAGCTGTCAACATGAATAAACTGTTCTCCTTTCTAAAATTAACCCTCCACTTATGCATTCAATTCTATCCACTTCTGCCCACACATGTCACTCTTGTGAAGGTCTCTCTGTTTTTCCATCACCCTATTCCCATCTTCGGGATCATTTCCATCCTCAGACAATTAGGCTATAATTCTTTCCAGTTTTTCAGGAAATAGATGGAGAACACAGTCAGATTCTTTGCCAAAATAGCATTAATGCCTCTCATTCAATTCACAGTAGAGTGCCTGCTCTCTTCTGAAATCTCATGAGTCTAGCTTTTGCTGTTCACATTTCTTCTGGCATTCTGATCTGAATCATCACCAGAAGAGCCCTCTACACTCTTCCAAGATTCTACAACTGTTTTACCCGCAACTCCAAACTCTTTCCCGCCATTCCTCTTTGTGGCCCTTCAGTCCAGGCAGAGTATGTAAGGGAATGGCCTTCAGATTATCCCAACTGGCCAACACTTAGCCACCTCCCCCTTCCCCTAGCTACTCACTCCTGTGGAGGCCCAGCTTTCATTCACATAAGACAGTTTTGTTGTGCTGTCTTTAATGTTCTGACTTGAAGATCCCAGCAGCATTCAGAAGGTAGCTATTGTTTAAGGCTAGAAGATTCAGGGTAGTGTATGATACAGTAATGGTAGCTGAAACACGTTTGTTGTTTGTTTGTTTGTTTGTTTGCTCAGTTGTTTAGATTGGGTTTTTAGTGTGTGTGTGTGTGTGTGTGTGTGTGTGTGTGTGTGTGTGTGTGTGTGTATGCATATATGCATGTTGTTTTGAAGACGGTTGACCCTTGGCAAAGGACTTTGTGTACTTCCGCCATGGTGCAGGTGTGCTGGCTTAAGAAAGTCAAAAACTAGGTGACTCCTTTCTTCTCCAGGTTGCTTTGGAGAATGGTGTCTGCCACAGTAAGAGAAAGCAAACTAGGACAGGGTAAGTGCATAAAAATATAATTGATAATGAAAGTTTCAAATCCACTGTGGAACTCTATAGCTACACAATGACTATTGTATAGAAGTTCATTGAAATGCATAGTCTTTTGGTCTGGCCCATTTCTGTGTGATTTTTTTTTAATTTACAAATTATTTACAATAAAGTTTTAATTAAAAGAAAAAGTTACTATAGGTATATGTGTATGGCAATAAACAGCATATATGAAGTCTATACTCTCTGTGGTTTCATAGCATGTATCTCCATGTATGGCGCTGGGCACTGTATTTATCTTGTGGTTATAGTCTGAATGAATGGGAGCTCATGGAGATGGAGTAGTATTGGAACATTTTGAGGAGAAAGTTGCCTTAAAAACTTATGGGTCTGTTATTTATGGGAAGTAAAGGAAGGAGAGACCCTCCAGCTGTTGAAGAAGAGGGGCTACTGGGCAAGGACCAAGAAAACATGGAGACTGGAGTGTAACCCACCAGTAGCTGGAAAGCAAGGATGAACTCTTTTAGCTTTTTAAGAAACTAGTTGTTGAGCAGCTGCTTTGTTTAATCCTCACACAACCCTGTAAAGCAAGCAGATGGTATTTGCATATTTTGCTGATTGCAGAGACCTCAGATGTAGGAGAGTTTGAGATTATAATATTTAAGAAAAAAGGCCCTCACTGCCAACCTTGGGGGAGAACAGCAAGTTGAAAGTGGTATTTTAAAAGGAGGAAAGAGCTCCCTAGCCTCCAAGTAATGACATCACTGGGCTAGTGACTCTAGGAGGATGAAGTAGTGAAGGACCCAAGAGCAGACTCCATGCATTAAACTCTGCATGAGGCCTAAGAGAATAAGAGGGGTAAAGCACAAAACAGCATTTGACTGTTTCTAGCCACAAAACAAACAGCGTTTGAAGGTTTCTAGTCTGAGAACCTGAAACAAAACAGACGTTGCTAACAACGAGCTCGGAAAAGGATGTTAAAGTGAAATTGTGTTGAATGAGCTGCTTTGAGAAACTGGTGAGATGCATACAAGTCAGTACATTATATGACGCTGTGGTGTAGGCAGGAGATTAGGGCTGAGGGAAAGCCTTGGACAACATTCACTATGAAAATGGAGGCTCTCCAACACTGTCTTGGTATTTATCTCTATCCCTTGATGGAGCTTAAAGAATAATGCCAGAGAGAACAAGACTGGCTGGAAAGAGCTGAGTCATGAGAGCTGAGTGGGGATTACAGCAAGTGGAAGCTGAAGTGGGAGGCACAGCATCAAACCACAGGAAATCTCATTATCTGTAGACAGCAAAATAATCCATGTAGCAAACTCAAGAGACACAGGTGAATACAGACTTCACACAGTCATCTAGTTACACACAAAGTAAATTATGAAAATCAATTGTTTTCATTGAATTGAAAAAAAAACTGTTAAAAATTCAAAATTAAAACACTGATCAGATTCAAAGGCCAGGTGAAACAGAAATGCTTGGCAGTAACTTTCATGAGAATTTCAAAAAGCAGCAACATGTCAATGAGAGATGTAAAATAAGATTTGAATTAAATAAAGACTTGTGAATAGGTTAATTACTTCCAAATTAATTGGTTATAGTGGAATGCTGTTCAAGCAAAATCCTGTAGCACTCTAAATGTCTCTGGACAAATGGGTAAGAATTCCTAGGAAGTTCAAGAAATAGAAGAGCAATAAAGAAGAAAGCAGTGAAGTTATAAAGCAACAACAAAGAATTAGGCACTAGAATTGATACTGACAGAAAACTGAGGGGGTTTTTGGTTGGTTTGTTTTTGGAATTCACTCAAATGTGAATTTATCGATCAAATGTGCTGGAATGTTAAATGTTCTCGATCAAAGCCAGCAACTTGTCAGAATCTCAGATTCCACAGACTGTGAAGGGAGTCTGAAGGTTTCTCAGCCATCACTGCTGGAGTTTTCCTGTCCTTTGGCCCTCCCAGTCTCTGGACTCAGGGTTCAGCCCTTGCTTATCTGCTCTTTCTGGGGTTAGGGAACCTTCAATGCTGACAGCTGCATCCCCCTCCCTCAGCGGTTTGGCAGAACCCTTGTGAGTGGCTTGGCCTCGCTCTCCTGTCTCTTCTAGATGACAGACCAAGTCTCACCCACCATGCCACCCCTCACACTTCTGCCCACTTGTAAGCTACTGTCCAGTTTTGTGGAGGCGTTTGTAGGAGGATATGATTTTGAGAATCTGTGAAATAAGGTTTTTGAGAATGGGAAATTGCTTTATCATCTTCCATCTGTCTCTTCCAAAAACAGTTTGACTGATGAGAATTGCTACATCCACAGTGCAAAATGCTTTATTGCCAGAGAAACTAGGAAACCAGAAGCATGTGCTTCTTTATGTGTATCACTTATGGCCTGTTTTCTGAGTACAGCACATCAATCCAGCCGTCTCACTCACACACACACACACACACACACACACACACACACACACACACACACACACACTTCCTCTGTTATCTGTTCATGTAAGTAAATATTTGTCCTTGAATTTCAATTACACTTTTGCCACGAGAAACTTTTAAAAATTTTGAGGTTCCCTACATGGTTCTGTTTGTTTCTGTTCCTTATATACTTGAAAGGAAATTCCTAATTTGAGCTTCCTCCCTTCCTCCCTCCTTCCCTCCCTCTTTCTCTCCCTCTCTCCCTCCCTCCCTCCCTTCTTCTCTTCCTCTTTGCTTTCCTTCCCCTATCCTTCCTTTCTCCTACCTGCCCCTACCCTCTCTGATTTTCTTTATTAAGTATTAATCAATTTTCTTTGTTAAGTATTCCAGTTTAAGAAACTTGACAAATAGAAACTGTTTCTAATTAATGCCATGTCTAATGGGAGAGTCTATGAGAAAGTAGTTTTCTAATTTCTGTGACCCTTGGAGAACAATTTAAATGATGAAAGTTTCATTTTGGTTCATGGTCTCCATGGATGCTTGGTCCCCTGTACTTGAGCAGAATTTGTAGTGTCAGCATATAGTATGATCTTTGTAAAATTAACATCTGACTTCACCGTGGAATGCACCAACTGCTCAATGAATGAATTATTGAAGTTGGTTTAATTAATAAAGTTTAATTTACTTGGGTTTACCTATGGAATGGTGGACTACTATGGATAGCTGCCTTTTCCTCAACCTCCCCCCACCCTGCCATACCATGCTCCTATTTTATATGTCTGTAGATTTAAAACAGAATTAATGTAGCCTGAGATTAGAGTATAAACTAATGTTACTGATAAACCATCCTGCCTCCATCTGGGACTTGAAAGCCATCTTATAGAAAACAAACAAAAAAACAAACTAGGTTCATTCCTGTTTATGATTACATCTCTGTTTCTCAAGGATCAGGCTCTTCCCCACACTACACTACATACATGGTTCTGTATCGCCTGTTCCAGGAAGTGGCAACCATACCTTTGCTTCAGAGGGTTATTATGACCACCCATCTTTATGACTACCTTGTTATGACTACCTTGCAACCATGTCTTTGTTTCAGGAAGTCATTATGATTAATTTGTTATGCTTATGCTCTACTTCTACAACTGCTGGAAGGCCTTGCTGGTCAGATGTTGCAGTCTACCATGGCCTGGTAGCTCTCTCCAAGCTTGGCAATATGAAGAACCCTGCCCCCCACCCATGCAAAAGGTGCCCTGTTCTCTACTTGACCTTCTTTGGAGACTGTCTCTGTCTTTAGGCCCAGATACCTGATTTATCTCTAGTGTGACCCTTGACACAGTTCCCTGCAGGAGCTTTCCACCTGTTGCCCATATGGTAATTAGACATTGTGCTAGGAGTGCTGTGTGACAGGACTGTGCTTCAATATATGGTAACTAAGACTTGTACTAGGAGCTTTATGATAGAAGCGTGCTGTTTAATGCAACTTTGATGACTCGCCAGCTAACATCCTCAATCCTATTTTTCCCCTATATTCTGGAATAAAGCTGAGCTGTCTCACTGAAACAGTATCCCTGAAGGCTATTTCCATCATGTTCACAGGCCATACAAAGCTCTCTGTCTGCCCCTTTGTCCTTGTGGACTGGTAGCCAATGGACCACAAGGAAAAAAGGAACCCCACTTGTAACCATGCCTATTTGCCTACCAAATTCCTCATTTGGAAAACTTTTACCTCTGAGCTGTAAAACCTTATCCTCCTCATGTCCAATGTTGACCTCTTGAACCCTGTCTTAGGGGGAAGCAGCTTGTGTACACAAATAAAAAGATTACTTTAATTAATTGCTTGCTTTAATTAATTTGGCCATGATGATTTGAGTTGGTGGTCTTTTTCCTTGCATCTTTGGGATTAACAGTTAAGAATTAGAATAGACAATAAACTCAGATAACATAAGGCAGAGACAAACAGACTCTGGGAAAGTCATGTTTTATGTGTATTCTGTCTTATTCTTGCCTCATCAGGGATTCTGCCATTCTTAGGAAACACCATCTAATTATGGGAAGGTTGGTTTGTTTGGCTGTAGTCTGGCATATAGACCAGCAGAGGGGTGGCTGCTGCAAGATGGTGTTATTCTGATTATGACTGGGAGTATACGCCATCGTCATGTTCTTCCATTCCTTCCAACCACTCTTCTGTGATGCTCCCTGAGTCTTGGAGGGAATGTTATGTGGTTAGATTTTCCCTTCAAGAATGCTTCTATTCCATAGAAACAGTATACATCACAGCAATGGATATGTACTCCTGGAACGACACAAACATGAATCAAATATTCATGGCACTCAATTGCCAGGTAGAGAGGCTCTATCTGAGCCAAAGAATTCAGCACCCTCCCCTGAGGTGTGGGCATGATGAGAGTGTACTTCCACCATGCCAATGCCTAGGAAAAATAGATTTTTAGCACTGCCAGGTTTTCAAACTGGGAAAGCAGGTTATCACAGATATGGCCAAGCAAGGAAGACCACTGAGGCATGTTTCTGATGGTCTAAGCTGTATGGCAACACAGCCACAAATGATTTTCTTGAAGTGTGTAAACTATCAAGCACTTAGGTCAAGAATGGCGCTGGTCACTTAACCTTTATCGAATCATCTGAAAAACAAACTGAAAACTTATGATTTACTTTTTCCTTGTGGTTTATTGCTTTTCTTACCACTTTATTCCTCTGAAGAAGTGAAATCCCAAAACATCCACAATATAACATTAGGAATTCAATACAATCAAGTTTACTCTCTCCTAGAAATTATTTTGAATAAACTCAAGAAATATGCTTAGGTACCACATCCATGAAGATGCGGTTTTGAAATCTGCTTCTCGATGTAATTTCCTCAGGAGTAGAATAGCTACAGGACAATTTTTCAGGAGACTTTTCCTCTCACAAATCATATTTTAGAAAGAACAAGTGAAGTGGGAACTCTACTCATGAATGGCATATAGATTTGTGGAGCCTGGTTTTCCCAGATAGATGACTTTAAATTCAAACCACAAACTCATTGTTGTTCAATTGCAGATAGGCTTGGGTTTGGCTTTTTTTAGGAACTGAAATGGGAGGAATTACTGGTTTTGTTTGTTTGTTTGTTTTTTGTTTGGTTTAGTTTGGTTTTGTTTTTCGAGACAGAGTTTCTCTGTGTAGCTTTGGTGTCTGTCCTGGAACTCACTCTGTAGACCAGGCTGGCCTTGAATTCATAGAGGTCTGCCTGGCTCTGCCTCTCCAGTGCTAGGATTAAAGGTGTGTGCCACCACTGCCTGCAGGAATTACTGTTTTATATCTAATTTTTTTCTCTCTCTCTTAATTATTGGAAGGAGCCTCTGGTTCTGTGCTTTTTGTTTCTCCAGGTTAAAAAAAAATTAATGATGAAAAGGACACTCAAGTAAAGTCCATGTCAGTCATAACTGGACCGTATATATGATTGCTTCTGAGCTGAGGCTATGATCTAAAGGACATTTTAGCTGCCCATTTTCTTATTAACCTCATTTTTTAAGTGATAAAATAAATAGCACAGGAACATTGATTGTGAACCCAGGTTGGAAGTATTTGAGTTATCACAATAGCAGAGGTGACATTCATACCCCATTTTCATTGCATGGAACAGCTCTTATGAACACTGAAGGGACAAAACCAAGGTAACATGCTCCAAGGTAACAAACCAATGTTTTGACAGCTTTAGTAAGAGAATCCCTGAGTCTGAATCTCTTTGGACAACAGCAGGAATTTATTCCTTTGTAATTAGTGCATAAAAGCATGCATAAAATTAAGAATAAAAACTTAAAATATTTGGAGTGCAAACTGAAGAGGAGCCTGTTGTCAACGGGGTGATGACTAGGACGTATAGTTAATGGGAGCCTGTGTTGAGTGGATGACCGTGGTGAACAGGGGCTTGTGGTCTGTGGGGGCCTGTGAGAAAAAGGCCTGTGGTAAGTGGGAGCCCATGTCAAACTAAACAGAGGACTGTGATGAATGGGGACCTGTGCTGAGTGGAAACTTATGGTCCGGGGGACCCTTGATTAAAGGGACCTATTTGAAGAAGAGGAAGGAAAGGCCTGTGGTGAAAGAGGGGGTGATGAGCATGGTCAATGGGGCCTGTGGTGAAGTTTGGGAATGCTGACTGTGATAGGAGCCTGTGGTAGAGATAGAGTGATTGTAGTCAATGTAGCAAATAGAGCCTGTGATGAATTAAACCCTACAGTGAATGAAAACGTGGTGAATGGGGTCCATGATGAACAGGGGCTAGCAAGCTTCACCCATCAGGTGCTAAAACACAGGATGAAGTACATTCTTTGCCAGAATCTCTTGTGAGAAAAATACAAACTTTGGATTTTACATAAAATTGCCCTTTAAAAATATTAGCAATTAACAAATTAATTAGTAAGCCCAAGACTTTGGAGGCCAATCTTCCAGCTGAATTTTAAACCTGGGATATGGGGCTTTTAGTCTGCTCTTGCCTTCCCTGACAGTAAACCTTAACATTGGGACAAATATCTAGTAAAGAAAACATCAGGATGGGCTTGAAGAAGCACACATAATATCTGAGCCAAGTTTAGAGCCCAATGTAAACAAACCACTTGTTAGAAAAGCACTTTAATGGAAACATTTCAATTTAGAAACAATATTAGGTAATGCCAAGGAATAACTGATTTTTTTTTAGTTCTGGTAATAAAATGCTAACATAACGATATTTATTTTTAGCCTGGGGAGACGTGTCAGTGGACAAACTGCTTGCTACACAAGGCAAGGGCCAGAGATCAGTTCTTTAGAAGCCATATAAGAAGCTGAGTGGGCATGCATGCTACAGTCTGTATATGTGAAATAGTGATGCCTCAGATTTCCTTTAAACTGAGTCAGTAAGAACAATGCATGCGTACAAACAGAAAGAAAATATTTGATGGTACAGTGAGATATGATGCTGTTGTCCATGTACCCACTGTGATGATACTTCTCCACTCTCCCTCAACTAGTCTTTTGTTCTAGGTTTATTGGTGCCTTGGGCCACACATGCCACAGACTCAGAACATTCTTAGCTAAGGACAGAGGCCTATCAAAACCATCAAGCTAGGACCTGAGTGTACTTTGAGTTAAGGGAAGGCTTGGAAACAGGGATGAGGTACAAAGAAGACAAGGTCTCAGTCTTTCTCTGTCTTTGCTGTCTACTCTACAGGCAGTGTAGGAACACAGACATAAAGCAAAACCATTGTACAGTATCAAGAGGGGTGGGTGACTTTGCCTGGTTCACTAACTTAATAGGACTGCTATAAACAAAGTACTAAAAACCAGCAGCTTGAATTATCATGTGTTTGTTTTCACACAGTTATGGAGGTCTGGAACCCAAAAATCAAGGCTTCTGACAGCTCTATAAGGAATGTATTTCATGCTGCCTCATAGATTCTGGTTGTTGCCAGCAATTTCTGGTGTTTCTTGTCCTGAGGCTACATCATCCAATCTCTGTTTCCATTTTACATCTTATTCACCACAACCTTTATACCTACCAGAGTCCAACTCTCCTATTTGTGAAGACACCAGTCTTATGACTCTGTTTGACCCTAAGCCTCATCTCAACTTAATTGCATATACAAAGACCCTAGTTACTAAAAAGCTTGTTGTAGTTGGAGTTTTCCTGTGTCCCGTGCAGTCCTGCAGCTGCTCAGTCCCAAGTAAAAATACAGACATTTATATTACTTATAAACTGTCTGGCCATTAGCTCAGGCTTATTACTGACTAGCTCTTACACTTAAATTAACCCATAATCCTTATCCATGTTTAGCTACATGGCTTGGTACCTTTTCTCAGTTCTGCCTTCACATCTTGCTTCCTCTGTGTCTGGCTGGAGACTCCTGACTCAGCCTTCCTTTTCCCAGAATTCTCCTTGTCTGTTTATCCCGCCTATACTTCCTGCCTGTCTACTGGCCAATCAGCATTTTATTTATCAACCAATCAGAGAAACACATTCACAGCATACAAAAAGACATTCCCCCATCAGCTTATGTTTTTAGGGAACTGGGCTTTAGGACTTGAAGCCTAACCCACAAGGTGCAGGTAGAGAGCAAGATGATGACACAAAGAAATGAACAACTGGTACCCTGGCACAGGAGTGGAAACTTGACAGAGAAAGATGCAAGAGGAAAAACTTGCAAAGTAGAAATCTTTCATACCAAGAACAAGAGATCATTTTCAACAGCTATCAATGCAAGTGTGAACACATGGAGACCTTAGGGCAGTGGTTCTCAACCCATGGGTCATGACCCCTTTGAGGGTTGCATATCAGCTATCCTACATATCAGATATCTATGTTATGATTCATAAAGTAGCAAGATTACAGTTATAAAGTAGCAATGAAATAATTTTATGGTTGGGGGGTCACCACAACATGAGGACTTGTATTAAAGGGTCACAGCATTAGGAAGGTTGAGAACCACTGTCTAGGGGAACAATGATAATAATGTCCATGTGGTGAAGATTAAAACATGTATTATTAGTGCCCTGAGCTAAGATATTGGAAATGCAGAATGGTGCCAATTGTAAAGGGCTCTATGGGCATGAGTAGGAATTGGTCTTCATCCTGAAGAAATCAGACATCTTTTGAGACTGCTGTGAGCCAGGCATGCAGACTGACTGTTTAGAAATATGCCTTTGTGCTACATGAGGATGAGTAGGAGGAGGCAGAAAGCAACTTGAGGAGATCCCTTGGTCAGGAGATCAGGGCCAAGAGAACAAGAGCACAAGCCAAAGCTGTTGGAAAACAGAGTTACTCAGACTTAAAGAATAAGGAGTTGAAGACTCATTAAATTTTCTGGGTTATGAAACTGAGTGGGCAATGAGGTCACTACTTATAATAGGCAGAAAAGTTTGAAATTCAAACAAGAAGGTGGGTCATTTTGATCTTGTTGAATTGAGGTCTTGGTGGATGTCTTAGAGTTATCAAGTATGAAGCTATAAAATTGTCTGCATCCTTAATTGGGAAGTAATTGTGTATTCTCCAGAAGGCATAAAATTGATGATGAAGACCTTCGACCTACCTGCTGGGGAATATGGAACTATGATGTGTGTAGGAGTCCTGTTTTTTTTCCCCCATCTGATGTTTTGACTGGGTACAAATTTTGGCAGCAGAGGTGAGAAAATGATAGTGAGTTTGTAGGAATAACACATTTATAGAAAATCCTCTGTATAAGCAAGCACAGTTTGCAGGCTCAGAGAAAGCCTTTAATTTCTCTGCAATGGTGTGAGAGCTATACAACAAAATACCTGCATGAAACCATTTCCTAAGAAGTCACGTAATATAACAAACACTTTTACATTACAGCTTTCTAACAATATCACTAAGAGAATCTTCAGTATGTGAAAAAAAGTCAGAGGTTTGAAATAGAAAAGATTGTTTCCTAATCTTGAAATCACATATGTGGAGAACTTTTCAACACTTGAGGTTGAACTTGGGGCCTTGTACATGCTAGGCAAAGCCAGGTGAGTTCTCTCCTGCTGAGCTATAAGTCCTTTAGAAATTATTGTATAAAGGTCTCTCTAACTTTCCCCAACTGGCCTTGAACTCGCTCTACAGTCTAGACAGCTCTTGAGCCTGTGATCCTCCTGTCTCAGTCTCCTGATAACCGGAAATTTAGACTTTTTCCACCAGCCTCAGCTAAGTCCATTTTTTTTTTTTTTTAGACTGAGTTGTGGAGAACTCAATGGATGTATAACTCCAGGCTTCAGAAAATGTGTTTCATTTCTAGTTGCTTTAGATTATCCAATTATCTTCTTTTCTACTTTTCTTTGTTTATAAAAAGAGTTTTTGTTAATGTATCCATCTAGATCCCTTGAGTGTGTGAGGCTTCTGTCACAACACTGGCTGATGCTTCTACAGTTGCCTATCATTTACTTTGCCCTAAGACATAATGTTCTAAAGAAAAAAAAAAGAAATTACTAAATGGTAGCTGTTAATAAATGCTTATAAATGCTTAAGTTTCTTCCTGAATGTAATGAGAGAAATCACAATTAACAGGAGTATTGACAGATTCGTCTATTATTTTTTAAATAATATTTTTATTTACCTTTAAAAGTTTCATGCATATATACAATGTATTTTGGTCATATCTTTCCCCCACAACCTCTGTCCAGCTTGCCCCTGGGCCTTAAAACTGTATCCCTCCTGACTTCATGTCATTTAATTACTATTCTTGGTAATGATATTGTTGATGTTCCACTGAGTCCTACCCGAACTGATGATGTGTAAGTGGGTGTGGGACCATTCACCAGGACATAGGCAACATAATGGCAGCCACATCCTCCAAAGAAAAGTGACTCTTATGTTCATCTATTTCTAACCATCTTCTGAAACAAGTTCTAGACTGCAAAGCACAATGTGTGCTTATACTAAAAGAGCTTTGACAAGAGCTTCCTGGATGACATACTCCTGTGTAGTGGAATATTTTAAAGTGTGTTACTTTTGTTCATGTTGCATTTATATAACTCTGTGAAGCTGTGTTACTGTGCCTGTCTAAAACACCTGATAATCTAATAATAAAGAGCTTAACAGCCAATAGCAAGGCAGGAGAAATGATAGGTGGGGCTGGCAGGCAGAGAGTATAGATAAAGGGAGGAATCTGGGAGAAAGGGATCGAGAAGGAGCCAGAGAAGGACTCCAGGGGCCAGCCACCCCACTACACAGCAAGCTACAGAATAAGAGTAAGATTTACAGAAGTAAGAGAAAGGGAAAAGCCCAGAGGCAAAAGACAGATGGGTAAAGTTAAGGAAAGCTGGCTAGAAACTAAACCAAGCTAAAGCTGGGTATTCATAAGTAAGAATAAGCCTCCATGTGTGTGATTTATTTGAGGGCCAGTTTATTTTGCCCCCAAAAGAGCAAAAACAACAACATATTGGTTCCCAACATGGGGCACTCAAATTTCCAAAAGCCTGAGAAAGCTTTGGGGTGTGGGGGGGGGGGCCGGCAGGGAGATATATCTCCTTTAAGAGGCACTGCTGTTCAGCTGGCAGTGCTAAATAAAAATGGCAAGCTAAGCAAAAATCGCCTGCTGCAGCTCAGGTACTGGCTTTCATAGTTCCTGGTCAGACAAACCTCCAACCTGCGTGCGAGTTTCACACTTGACTTTCATGACCTGAGAAGTGAGCAGAGCCAGTTGAGAGCCATATATGCAGAGAATCCAGTTGTACCTTATCAGTTTAAAAGTTTGCTCTTGCAGTCAAAAAAGGCAAAAAGATATGCAGTAAAAGAGATCCAGATGATAAAACCTATAAACAGGTTCCAATGTGTTTTACAATGTGTGTAGGCTTAAAGAAAGGGAAGGGGTATAGTCATAGAAAGAAATCATTTATAAAATAAAGTCTTTAAAGAGAGAATAAACAATAAGCCACATAAATAGGGGAAATACACAGGCAATTTGGATCTTGTATGTATTGATTTTGAATTTTTGACTGTTGAGAAGCAAAATACAGCTGCTAGGACACAAGGGATTGTGAACTGGACTGCTAAATTGAACTAGTCTGGATATTTTAGAAGTGCCTTAACTTCAAAAAAGAAGTAAAAAAATATATTTGTCAAATGGAAATCAAAAATGCTTTGGAGTTTTGTTCCCACAGGAGATGAGAAGCTGTGGATTCTTTCGGGATTAATATGGATCAGGTTTGATCAGGCGAGACCTCCTAAAATTTGACAAGTCATATCTATCAGTAAAGGTTACTGATCATTATCTCAAATTTCTCTCTGGGATCCTAAAGATACTTCATCCATAGACAGCAGGAAAAAGTATGGAGAAAACCACACCCATATTCCCAAGAGTTAGAGGGTATGAGTGGGTTTTGGTTATTTGGTGGGTTATGGATGTTTGTTATCATTTAGAGGAATATAGAATTTTGATGCAAATTTAAAGTTATTTTTGTTACACTGTATATGTCTCTACTTTTGTTTAAAGGATTTTTTTGTATATTGATAAAAGTGTAAGGTTATTTTTGTTACAACATATTGTATATATGTTTCTATTCTTGTTTAAGGTATTGTACCTATGCAGATTATTTAAAAATATAAAGGAAAATTCTAGTTTTTGAAAGTTGTTATTATAAACTATGTAAGATAATCAGGAAACATAGGTTAGTGGTTAGTAATTTATAATAATCAAATTTGTAGATATGTTAGGTAACCTTGTTTTCTAGGTTAAATAGATATATTTTAGATAGACGGTCTTCAAATACTTCAAAGATCTATAGAATATGGCATTTAAATGTTTTGGGGGTGTTTTTGTTTGTTTGTTTGTTTGTTTTTTTCAAGACAGGGTTTCTCTGTGTAGCTTTGCTTCTTTCTTGGAGCTCACTCTGTAGCCCAGGGTGGCCTTGAACTCACAGAGATCTGCCTGCCTCTGCCTCCCAAGTGCTGGGATTAAAGGCGTAGGCCACCACTGCCCGGCTTTAAATGTTTTGTTAAAAAAGTTTATCATTAACAATGAGACACATCTGCTCCTAGCAGCACCAATTTACTTCAGAGCTGATAAGCATTGAAGAAACTCCTTATGGAGTTTGCTTTCATTGTGGCAAGTTTAGCCACTGGGCAAAGAAACTGTTCTTGCCTTTGACTGCTGACAATGTGCTGTGCAGACTGGACATGCAGGACACGGAGGAAAGTAACTGTTGAACTTTGCTGAAACAAGGCAGGACAGCCTTTCAAAATTCCTGCTTCACAGAAAAGTCTGTCAGATATTCTGCAGGACACAGAGGAAAGTGACTGGCGAACATTGTAAATACAAGGCAGGACAGTCCTTCAAATTCCCTGCTTCACTGAGAAGTCTGCCAGATACTGTACGCCTATAGGCTGAAGACTGATGCCCCAATGTTGCAGAGGAACTTTGTGTGACTGTCCAGATAGCCAAATGTCTCTGTTGTTAGATAATATTACATCCTTCTGGGTCTTTGATGGAATTGAAGGCTAGATAGTTACAGTTGCAGTTTTCCTTAGTTATGATAGACAGTAAATAAGATGTAAAATTTTGGATTCACTAAGATATGATAGATAATGCATTATTTTTGAATACGTTAACTACAAATGGACAGAATATTGTGAATGTAATCCTTACTTGATAATTGTTATTGTATATAGTTTTACTATGTTAAAGTTAAAATCTTTATTTTTATTTAGACAAAAAGGGGGAAATGTTAAGGAATATTATTTTAAAGTGTGTTACTTTTGTTTATGTTGCATTTTTTTTAACTCTATGAAGCTGTGTTACTGTGCCTGTGTAAAACACCTGATGGTCTAATAAAGAACTGGCCAATAGTAAGTCAGGGGAAAGGATAGGCAGGGCTGCTAGGCAGGCAGAATATGTAGAGGACAAATCTGGGAGAGGAGATCAAGTAGCCAGCCACCCAGCAACACAACCAGCAAGCTACGGAGTAAGAGTAAGATTTACAGAAGTAAGAGAATGTAAAGACCAGAGGCAAAAGGTAGATGAGATCATTTAAGTTGAGGAAAGCTGGCAAGAAACTAAGCCAAGCGAAGGCCGGGCATTCATAAGAACAAACCTCTGTGTGTAATTTATTTGGGAGCTGGGTGGCAGTCGCCTCCCAAAAGAGCTAAAGAACAAACAACAACACTCCTGAGTGTGGCTATGTAGCATGCAGGTGTGGCAAGTGAAGAGACTTGACACCTATACTTTCATATTTAATTCATTCCATTTCATTTTTTAAAAAAAGGTTTTAGTTTCGTGTGTGTGTGTGTGTGTGTGTGTGTGTGTGTGTGTGTGTGTGTGTATCTGTCTGTCTGTCTGTCTGTCTGTCCAAAGGCTAAAAGAAGGCATTGGATGCCCTGAAGCTGGAATTGAGGAAGATCATTATGTGCTCTTAACTGATGGGCCATTTCTCAAGTCCCATCACTTTCTTTCAGATTAAATATATGATTCCATGTTGACTGGTGTCATGTTTTTCCATTACTCTTCCTGTTTGCCATACACATTTCAGATCAATTACTTCAGAACAGAAATATGGCAGCTGAACATCTGTTCTTCCTGATGTTTCCTTAGGTAAGTGAAGATGGGTGGGTGTGACAGAAATTCCTTCTGGCTGGGTTCTAGCCGTAGTAGATTTTGACTCTTCCCTTTAGACAGAGGCAGCAACAACTTGTGCTTAAGCATTTTCACATATTTTTCCCCATCTTTAGATGCTTAGAAATATACCTTTGCACTATGTTTTAAAATAGAGTTGATGTTTTAGAAACACTTGGGCACTACAGTCAAGTGTGCCTAGCTGAATCCTGCTCAGCTACTTCTTTCTATTGGGCAGGAACACAGATTAACCTGAGGCTCTGTTTCTGTCTGTGAAATTTGCTATTGTAACTCCAAAACTACCAGGTAACATATTCTTTCTGTCTCCATGGGTTAAACCATATTAGATACCTCTTAGAAATAAAACAGGGGAGTATTTGTCCTTCTCCAAAGGTCTTATTACGTTTGCTATAATGTCTTAAAGGTAACATAAATAGCAGTCTATTGTATATCCAGACCACAATTTTCTTATTAGGTTACCCATCAGTGGACATTGATTTTCATATCTTGGCTATTGTGAATATTGCTACCATGACAATCAGAGTGAAACTATCTTTTATGCATGGTACATTTAGTTCTTTTGGATATATAACCGGTTGTAAAATTTCTGTCATATGACAGATCTATCTTCAGGGTTAATTTTTAAAGAATATTCATGTTATTTTTCCATACTGATTTGCTGTTTAACATTTCTTCCAACATTGCATAGGTCTTCAATTTCTTCACATCCTCTTTTTTTGTGGGGGTTGTCTTTTCTCATTATTTTCCTTTTATTGAAAAGAGGTTATTTTCTCACATAATGTATCCTGATTACAGTTTCCCCTCCCTCCATTCTTCCTAGTTTCTTCCCACCTCCTCTCCCACCTGGATCTATTCCCTTTATGTATCTCATTTAAAAAGAGCATGATTCTAAGAGATGATTTTATATATATATATATATATATATATATATATATATATATATATATATCAAAATAAAATATCACAACAAAGTTGGACAAGACAAACAAACCAAAGGAAAAGAGCTCAAGAGAAGACACAAAAATCAGACTCCCTTGTTCACACACTCAGGAATTACATAAAAACACTAAACTGGAAGCCATAATCTATATATGCAGAGGACCTAGTCTAGACCTCTGGCAGGTCCTGTGCATGCTGCTTCAGTCTCTGTGAGTTCATATGAGCCTTGCTCATGTTGATATAGAGGGCCTTGTTTTCTTGGAATCTTCCTTCCCTTCTGGCTGTTACATTCTTTCTGCCTCTTTCTCTGTGATATTCCCTGAGCTCTGAGGAGAGGGACTTGGTGAAGACATTCTACGTGTTCTGAGTGTTCCAGGGTCAGTCTCTCTGTCTGACTATGGGTCTCTGTATTTGTTCTCATCAGCTATAGGAGGAAGCTTCTCTGGTGATGGCTGAACAAGGCACTGATCTATGAGTATAGTAGAATACCATTAGGAGTCATTTTATCACTTTTTTTTCTTTTCCTTTTTTTTAGACCACTAGTATTTCATTTTCCCTCAGGTTCCTGGGCTATCTAGTCTCTGGTTCTTGGTTACCCAGGCAATGCCAGGTATGGGTTCCATCTCACAGAGTGGGCCTCAAGTCACATCATTTACTGCCTGGTAACTCCCACAGCTTTGTGCCACCATTGCATTAGCATATCTTGCAGGCAGAACACCATTGTAGATCAAAGGGTTTGTGGCTGGGTTGGTGTTTCTGTTTCTCTTTTGGTAGTGTGCAGAGTACCTTTCCTGTACCAAAGATGCTAAAACACAGTGGTGAATGTTCTATCTATGTAGACACTGGTTTGACTTCTCCATATTCAGTGAGTTGTGTGGGTGTTTTCTTCAGCAATTGGAGTTTACTGTAAGTTAATGGAGAGCAACTTATCATTGTCTCAGCAACAGCCAGGATTGTTTGGGGATTCCCATGGGAAACCTCACCCAACAATTCAGTTAGATGTAACCCAATCTTGGTATTGGGAGCTTCATTTGGTGACAAGAGATGGCTAGTTGGGACTTTGTGTCCCCCATTATTTGGTAATTTAATCTAGATTGTCTTCATATATGTATATCTTTTAGAATGCTTCTGCTATATTAGATTTCCAAGTTCTCCTTAATTTTAGCTGTCTCTCCCTGTATTCCCTACCTCAGCCCCATCTCCCTTCTTCCTCCCTTCTTGATCCTCCTGTTCCAGCCTTCCCCCCACCATCCAACCATTAGAACCTATCTGTATCCTCATATCCCTTCCTCTATACCTACTCTCTGTGGTACTATGGATGATAGCTTGAGTACTTTTGACTTAACAGTTAATATCCACATTGTAGTAGTTTGAATAAAAATGGCCCCTTAGGCCCATAGGGAGTGGTACTATTAGGAGGTGTGGCCTTGTTGGAGTTGGTGTGGTCATATTGGAGGAAGTATGTCACTGGGGTTGGGCTTTGAGGTTCCAGTTGCTCAAGCTAGGCCCAGTATGGCATTCTCTTCTTACTGCTTGCCAATCCAGATGTAGAACTCTCAGATCCTTCTCTGGTACCATATCTTCCTGCACACTACCATGCTCCCTGCCATGATGATAATGGACTAACCTCTGAAACTGTAAGCTAGTCCCAATTAAATATTTTCATTTATAAGAGTTGCCATGATCATGGTATCTCTTCACAGCAACAGAAACCTTAAGACATACATATAAGCAAATAAATACCCATATTTGTCTTTCTGGGTCTGAGATATCCAGAATGAATTTTTCTAGTTCTATCCAGTTGTCTGCAAATTTCATGGTATCTTTTCCCCAAAAAACATATGAGTAATACTCCACTTTATAAAGTACCACATTTCTTCTGTTAAGGGGCATCTCAACAGAAGAAACTGGTTGTCTCCAGTATATGGCTACTAGCCATAAAGCCACATTAAACATAGTTGAGCAAGTGTCCTTGTGGTAGAATGGAGCATCCTTTGGGTATATTGCCGAGAGTGGTATAGCTGGGTCTTGAGGTAGATTCATTCCCAATTTCCCGAGGAACCACTGTATTGACTGTACAAGTTTGCACTCCCACCCGCAGTCAATGAGTACTCCTCTTACTCCACATCCTCATCAGCCATTCTGATCTTATTGATCTTAGCCATCCTGACAGGTGTAAGATGAATGGTCTTCCTTCCTTCCTCCTTTCCTTCCTTCCTTCCTTCCTTCCTTCCTTCCTTCCTTCCTTCCTTCCTTCCTTCCTTCCTTCCTCCCACCCTTCCTTTTCTTTTCAGCCATCCCAACATGCATGAAACCATATTTCATGGTGATTATGATTTGCATTTCCATTTTAGAAATTGTGGAATTATAAGAGCTCTGATTATATTTGGGGTATTAGTCCCTTTTCAGATATATGATGTGCAACTCTTTCTCCAATTCCATCCTGTGATTTCCTTTATTGCACAGAAGCACAGGAACTTTTTAGTAAGATTTACTCCCATTTGCCTATTTTTACTTTTATTGGTTTTGCTTTTGGTACTATAACACTACTTTGAATTTATAAATAAATCCATGAAAAAGTAGCACCCATGTAAGATGTTTCTCATCTATAAACATAACTTAGCTTTCCTTTTTACTTAATTCTTCTTTAATATATTCCAAATAAATATTCAATTCCACAGACATATTTTTACTTATTTATAAGTCAATGTATACATGTAATTAATTTTTATTGAGGTATGATCTTAAACATAGCTAGTTTGCCAAGGACTTTTTATTAATTCTGAGAACTTAATGTAGGTATTTTGTAGGGAGGTTCTTTGTAAGTGAATATTGTTCAATACATGGTTCGGGGGCCAGTGCCAATTACTGGAGAATTTGCTGCTAGAATCTTCTAGGAGAAGATTAAATTTGGACTGAGAGTTGGGAAATATTTTTATCAAGCTGACAGAACAAGTGAATGCGTATGCTGAATCTAATAATAAAAATTACGTTTTATATCTTTTATGTCTTCTTTAGTTTCTTTTTAGCTAATCTATATTTTTTTCCTAAGATATCAGGCTGATAGTTTTGAAAGAAAACCATTTCTTGTGGTTAGGTTAAAAACTATTAATGTTAACAATATGATCTGTCAATTACAACATTCGGTCCTTACTTTTCATCTACGTGACATGACACACATGGTATTTACTAATAATCTGAGGTTTGCAGTGCATTGTTGCAGGGAAGCAGTACTGATGGCTTGATTATTAGTTCTGAGCACTATTGTCTGCTTTCCTTGACATGTCTTTTCTAGTTTACCACAGGGTTTTCTGAGATCTCTTCTACTCTTCATCATTAAAAGGATTTTATGTCTACTGTAAGTATCATTGAATTCCATCAAATGCTTTCCTGCTTCTATATAGAGGGTCATATATCTCACCCTGAAGAAGTTTACTGCAAGTATGGTGAATTACATTAATGTTTTAGAGGCGCCACTTTTTTTTTTTTTTTTTTTTTTTGGTTATTCGAGACACAGTTTCTCTGTGTAACTTTGTGCCTTTCCTGGATCTCACCCTGTAGACCAGGCTGGCCTAGAACTCATAAAGATCCACCTGCCTCTGCCTCCCAAGTGCTGGGATTAAAGGCGTGCACCACCACTGCCTGGCTGAGGAGCCACTTCTTATGTTGTAGGAATAAACACAGTTTTAACATAGTGAAAAATATTCTTCACAACATCTTTATTTAGAATGCTTTTGGTTTTCCTTAGGAGAAAGATTGCTCTATAGTTTTCTGTGATTTCTTTTTGCATGTCTTCATCAGTAACTATCTATTGATGAAATGATGGTCAGTATTCCAGATGCTATGAATATAGCATAAACAAAGCATGTGAAAAGTCACAGATCACACTCTGAGACAGAGAACACCATGTAATGCTAGATGGTAGTTAAGTTCTGAGAGGAAAAATAGGACAACAATGTGGAGAGTGAAATGTGGTGTATGTTTACAATTTTAAAATAAATATGTCCCCTTAGGGGAACCTAAGGAGTTAAGGAAAGCAGTCACAGATGGATAGGAAGGGTCAGCCACTTCAGAGGGCTTGAGGTAAGGGGCATTCAGGACCCAATAGCTAAGTTGAGATGAAGCATTAGTTCAGCATTATAAAAGAAGGGAGTTGGTAGGAGGCAGAGTGCTGCAAATATTAAGGACATTATATTGGTGGTTCAGAAGCATGGTGCTAGCTGTGGTGAAGGGTGCCTGGCTGAGTCACAACATGGCAGATGACGTCATGAATGGAATGTGAAAAGGAAAGAAAATTTGCATGGACTGACCAGACACAAGAGAGCAAGGAGGCTCTGTCTTGCTTTTTTCTTTTTTTTTTTTTTCATTTATTTTTATTTTCTGTGTATGTGCATGCCTGCTTATCTGTTTGTGTAGCATATTCATGTAGTTGCCTGTGAAGCTCAGAAGTCTTTGGAACTTCTAGAACTGAAGTTACAGATAGCTTTGAGCCTTCTGATGTGGGGACTGGGAACTGAACCTAGGTCTTCTACAAGAACAGCAAGTTCTCTTAACTACTGAGCATCTCTCCAGTCCCAGCTCTGGTTTTTAAAATAACTGACAGGAACTAGCTAGGGTTCCATTAAGTTGGAAGTTCCTTCTAAGAGAGATGCTCCCAAAGACTATGACCTCCAACTAAACCCCACTTTTAAAGATCCTACCACATCTTTACATTACCACATTGAGGAACCAAAGCTTCCAGTACAGGAACCCTTGGAAGGCAAACCACACCCAAACCATAGGAGACTGACATCAAGATTTTTTTTATGTCTTGAACAACTAGAGAATGAAGGTACTTTAAGATGGGAAATAATTGGGGATAATTGTTCAGGAAAATGGTATATAGTTAGGTGTAGTTTACAAAATAAATTGAGAAATTGAGGAGTCCTTGCTTTGAGGATTATATTCAACTTTAATATTGGAATACTAGGGGGAAATTAACTGTGAAATGTCTTGGGTATGGTGTTTGCGCAATAAGAAAACATCTTTACTGTGTTTAATTTTAAGGGCCATTTGAATTTGACAAAAATAGGTTAGGAAGTGGCAACAACAGCTTCTTGTCACAAGCCCAGTGCTGGAAAGCATTGGTTCTACTCATTTTAGCCACCAGAGTTTTAGTGTGTGTTTCTACCATTGCTGTTCATAAGCTCAGAGGAACAGAAAGCTGACCATTGGGAATTAAATGCTTCGATCTGAAAATGACATGGCACTCAGCTCACAATGCTTGGCCAATCCTTCGACAGGGCCTAGTCTATCTTCAAGTAGCAGAAACTGGTTCATCTAAACAGAAATAGAGGAGATGCCAACACTGGCAAACACAGTTATGCCAATGTATGGGATGTTCTCTGAGACATTCTTTTAAAGTCTGCTTGTTTTGTAAAGATACAATGTTGTTTGTGAGGTTGGTTATTAACATAGCTGCACTTACATTCTGCTTTTCATTCCTAATGCTTTTTATTTATGCCATTTGTTGTTTTTCTTTGTCAGTATAAAAATGTGAAAATGAAGTTCTGTTATTTTAACTGCTAAGAGCCTCTAATGACATTAGCAGATTAATAATTAGAGAAAAAAGGACTATGCTATATGAATAGAAAATGTATTAAGTCCATGAAGAATGATAATTATATTCTCTGGTCTCTTATTCAGATAACTATCAATTGTAAATGTTTCTGTATTGAGTTTTCTAATGTGGAGACAAAAGCATTTGCTCTTGGCTTCTAATGAATTTTTCTTGTGTTTTCATCAGATAAGCTGATTAGAAGTAACATGAATGAACATATGGGGTCCTTATACGAGCTAGATAGAGGTCTAGTGTTAAAATGGAATTGGAAATTGGCTTAGAAAATAGACAAGTAGATAATATGAAATAGGATAGTAAATATATATTTACATACATTGTGGGTTTTATATGAACATTGAGCTTCCAGTTAGTTGTGTTCGAATGTCTCTGATGAAGTTTTTAAAAGATTATGTGGAAATACCCGTAATTAAAGGTAGGTGTATGAAAAATGCTTTCTCTAATTCCTGTGCTTGATATGTGGGTTAGCTTGCTCAACTTCTGTTCCTCTTACCTTCTATTTGGAGATGATGAAGTAGTAAAATCTACATTTCTCTTCCACACTTGCAGCTATTAACAGACATACATTTCTATTATGTAAAAATGAAGCAGAGGCCATGTTGCCAAGTGTGCTCGAAAGACATTCATAAGTAACACTGGTGTTTGCAGGGTTTTAGCAGCTTTACGAAATTACAACTGCTGTCCAAAGGCAGCCTCAAAAATGAACACTTGGTTGATCATCTAGACTAATTGAATTGAAAGAAATGGTTATCCCAGAGTCCTGAAGAGGGAGTTGCAGGGAGTCATGACAGTCACACATTTATCTGTGATCACCTGAAATATAAGTCCAATCTAAATGCTGTTGTATTTTAACATAAACAAAGAATATGTGAATTCTTCTCATCTCAAGTATAATTAAGAAAAATAAAGGAGATTGCCATAATTAGCCATTCTATTGCACTGGTTGAAAAAAACAAACAGGAAAGGCGTTGACTGGGTCCTGGTCAATTTGGTTACACATTCCCATAAGCACTGAGACAAGAAGGATAGTTATTACTGGGGATATTCATTATGTAGAAATCTCAATGAGGAATCTACAAAATCTTTCTTTTACTATATATGGCAAGTAAAGGGGCCTCAGAGAAGCCTGTCTGCAGCCACTGCTTACATCAGTCATGTAGATTTCCTCTGTAGTCAGAAATCACTTCACAAAGGATAACTTCCCAAAGCCACTCCTGGCCTTGCTGATCCTCTGAACAGTCATGCCAAAATATGGCCAAAAAAGCACCATTTGGAGTGGTATATTTCAAATGTCAAAATACTTCTCATTCTTTGCAAATTTCATACATGTATACAATGTATTTTGATCATACCCATCCCCTATTATCTCCTTACAGTTCCACCTTCAAGAATCCCCAACACAGCTCCTCCCAGCTTCATGTCTTTTTAAAAAATAATCTACTGCATTCAATTCATGCTGTCCATATGTGCATGAGTATGGGGCCATCCACTGGGACATGGGCGGCCTCCCAGTTGTCACCCCACCCAAACAGTGGCTTTCCCTCTCAGCAAGCTTCCTCTGACAATAGCTCCTCAATTGGGAATTGGGCTTGGAAGCCAGTATTCTCATCTTTGCTGAGATTGTAACTAGTTTGATCTTGTGCACAGACGACCACAGATGCTACAGGTTCATGTGTGCAGCAGCCTTGCCATGTCCAGAAGCCAGTGTTTCATAGCTCTCATCAGCATCATTTGGAACTTGTGTTCTTTCTGTCTCCTCTTCGACCATAGCCCCTGAGCCTTGGGTTGAGGGAGGTTGGACCCATCTATGACTGAACACTCATAGTCACATATTCTCAGCATTTTTGACTAGTTGTGAATCTCTGCATTACCACTGCTCTTTTAAAAAAGAAACTTCTCTGACCAAAGTAGAGAGAAGCACAAATCTCTAGATAAAGTTATAAAATGTTTAGAAGGTCATTTGAAAACATGACCTTTTAGCAATATGGTAACAGTAGGTTTCCCT
This sequence comes from Peromyscus maniculatus bairdii, assembly GCF_049852395.1. NCBI lineage: Eukaryota > Metazoa > Chordata > Mammalia > Rodentia > Cricetidae > Peromyscus > Peromyscus maniculatus. The sequence continues at coordinate 4,151,274 of NC_134857.1, forward strand.
CTAGAGCCTATGACCTCCCCAGGCATGGATTTTTTTTTTACAGGTTTACAATACAAGACCTGAAATCTTTGTTGTGGAGTCTGTCTCAAATCCAAGCAGAAAGTGAGTGGTTAGCCCCATAAAGGTCATGCCACTATCACACTGCTGGGCATGTCTTGCCTGGCAGGTCTGTAAGATAGTATGCAGACTCCAGTGCTAGGCAAGACTGTTGATGACTTTTCAGCTACCTTCCAGCACTATGAAATTTATTCAGCAGATGGAGAGTCCCTGGTCAGTTTGAGGTTGATTTCTGGAAAATTATTGATATTCAGAGATTGTAATGTGGGAATCTTAGTATTCAAAGTTTTTTCCATAAGGAAATTAAACTGCTTTAATTTTATACTTAATAAAAGGAATTCAGTGAACTTCTAGAACATTTATTAACATCTTGGGCCACAGAATTTTAGTGTTGTGGAATATTTTTTAACTATATAAAGATGTGTTACATTTGTTTATGCTGTGGAATATTGCTTTAACCGTGTAAAGGTGTGTTACTTTTGTTTATGCTGCATTTGTTTAACGATGTAAGGATGTGCTACATTTGTTTATACTACATTTGTTTAATTATGAAAAGTTGTGTTGCTGTTTCACCTTGCCTGCCTAAGGCACCTGAATAAAAGTATGAATAGCCAATAGCTAGGAAGGAGAGGGATAGACTAGGCTAACAGGCAGAGAGAGTAAATAGGAGAAGGAATCTAGGCTCAAGAGAAAAATGAGAAGAGAAGGGGAAAGAAGAAGGAGAAGAGAATGGGGGAGAAAAAGAGAGACATGACTGGAGCCGGAAGCCAGGCAGCTGCCAACCAGATATAGAGACAGCAGGAAAGTAGGACAGAAAGAGATGGGGGGAAGAAGGAGGAGGAGGAGGGGAGAAGGAAGGAAGGGGGATGGAGGGAGGGAGGGAGGGAGGGAGGGAGGGAGGGAGGGAGGGAGGGAGGGAGGGAGGGAAGGAGGGAGGGAGGGAGGAAAAAAGCCCCAAGATAAAACATAGGTGAAAAGAAACAGGTTAAATTATAAAAACTAGCAAGAAATAAATCTAAGCTAGGCTGAGCATTCATAACTAAAAATAAGTCTCCATGTCATGATTTGGGAGCTAGTTGATGGCCCAAAATAGAAAGCCTGGTACATTTTAGCACTGACTTTTTATAGTATTTTAAAGTATGCTATATTTTCAATGTCAAACAAGTAGAAAGATGGAAAATGGGAAATGAAAGAGAATATTGCTTCTACTTTTTTGGTTTTTTTTTTTTTAAAGACTGAGTAATAGGTTGGGGAGCTGCCTTGATGAGTAAAGTGCTTACTGTACAAGTGTGAGGCCCTGAATGTTAATCTCTAGAACTCACACAGAGCCAGGCACAGCAGAGTCTATAATTGCAGTGCTCCAGTGGTAAAACGGGAGACAGAGACAAGAGAGTCCCTGGAAACTTGCTGCCCGGGTAGCCTGGGGTGTGACTGATGATGGACAACCAAGAGAAAAAGTGGAAGCTGAGGATAGACACCCACACTTGTCCTCTGACCTTCACATACATGCCTGCACACACACACACACACACACACACACACGCACGCACGCACGCACGCACGCACGCACGCACGCACGCACTCACTCACTCACGCACGCACATGAGTGTGCACATGTCATACATATACACACAAAAAAATTAAACTGGTAATATTTAATCATACAAATGTACCCAAAAAAACTTTACTGATTTGTGAATGGACACAGTTGTTTCAATATGGAGCTGCCATGAGTGACCCTGGAGTGAGGGCAGACTGTGGTTGTCTGTTTAGCACATAGATTTTATTTCCTTAGGATATGTGGATGAACTAGTTTTAAGCTTTTGAGAAGCCTCCATATTGTTTCCCATAAGGGCAGGAGTAGTATCTATCTAACCAACAAGATACAAATGAACCTGTGTCTTATCCTCACCAACACTGGTATCTTTTGTGACTTTAATATGCTAACACATAAGAGGTCTTGTTGTGATTTTAATTTACATTTCCTTAGTGGTAACTATGACTTAACACTTTTTAATATAACTGTTGGCCATTTGTCTGACTTATTTTTTAAATTATCTCTTGAGATTATAATCACATCATTTCCCCCTTTGCTTTCCTACCTTCAACTACTCCCCATATACTCCTCCTTACTCTTTTAAAATTCATGGCCTCTTTTCCTCTGTGTGTGTGTGTGTGTGTGTGTGTGTGTGTGTGTGTGTCCTGCAAAGTCTGTACAATATTACTTGTATTCACATTTTGAGGGAGGGTCATTTTATATTGGATAACCAATCGTTGTCCTCCTCTCTTCCCTGGGGAAGACTGTTTCTCCTGCTCTCTGCCTGCCTTCCTTCGCTGCCTGTAGTTCTTTATGGCTGAGGTCTCATGAGCTTTCCCCCTTTTGCATGAGTAGGTCTATTGAGATAGTCTGTGTTCAGGTCTTGTTTAGGCAGACAAGCTGGCGAGACTTCACAGGTCTAGCATCTCTGAAATGGCAAGATGACACCACCTCACAGCAAACTTCCTGTTCTTCTGACTGTCACAAGCTTTCCAGCCCTCTTCGGCAACAATCCCTGGGCCTTAGGTGCAGGAGCTGTGTTACAGATATAGATTGGGACTGGGCTCCACAACTCTGTAGTTTGATTGGTTGTACTTTTCTTTAATGGTCTCTATCTGTTGCAAAGAGAAGTTTTCTTGATGAAGGAAATAAGATATGCTTATTTGTGATTAAAAGGATTAAATATTTAGAATATAGTTAAGGATTATGCTGGTTTAGAAAAGTGGTGGTTACAGATTCTCCTCCAAGATCCCTAACATCATTATCCCTGAGTAAGTTGGCTAGGTTTACAGTACTAGGCTTTGTTTCCCTCTTGCTGAGGAGGCCTCAAGTCCAATCAGAGAGCTGTTGGTTACCATCAAGGTATGTGTACCCTTGGGGTTATTTGTCAGGCTAGCCATTATTGTGGTTCATAGGCATCATAACTAGTAGACTATTGGTTATTTCCCTTCTTTGTATACTTGCTTAGAGTCATCTGATCATGAAAGCTAGTCCCCAGAGAGGAGATTTTCAGGCCTGATCCAGCTCAGGTTCTCTGGGTCCTGTGTCTGAAGTGTAGGATGTGATGTCTTCAGCAACAGGGACTTACCTATACCTCTTGGGGGAGTCAAACAAGGACAATAGCAATAGTCTGTACTGCTTTGGGAGTCTCTTGAACAACCCTGACCAAAAATTCAAAAGTGGAGTTCCATGCCTCGTGTTGGGGGTTTTGTTAGGCTATGACTCAGGGGAAGCATTATCAGCCCAGATGGGACACTTTGATTTAAACCATATATTTATATGTATACACAGACTTCCATTTGTTGTAGTTATTTTTAATTAGATGATATTAATATGGCTGCTTATGACTTTTTCAAACATCCTTACTGTTCTTTTCCCCCTTCTCCTCCATTTCTGTATTTATTGCCCCTCCCTAATTAAAGCCTCCCTCTGTGGTACCCATTTACCTCCTCAGCTCACTTGTACCCCTCACCATTGCTCCTTCCAGCCCTGCCACACAGTGGTCCCTTTTTACATTCTGGTTTCTTTAGTCACTTTAAGTTATACACTCACTTCTGAAGATTTGGAGCTAAGAACCTCAGATGAGAGAGAGCATTGGACATTTACCTTTCTGGATTTGGGCTGCCTCATTCAATATGATCTTCCATAGTTCTATCCATTTACCTGCAAATTTCATGATTTCCTTTCTCTTTACAGTTGGATGGTATTACATAGTGTATACGTACACACTTTCATTATCTACTTGTTAGTCGAAGGACATTTAGGTTGTCTCCATTTCTAGCTATTGTGAATAGAGCAGCAATGAATACTGCTGAGCGAGTATCTGTGAAGTAGAATGTTGAGTCGTTTGGGCATATTGAGGAGTCATATAGCCAGGCCATAGGATAGATTTATTTTTATTTTTAAGAGTCACTGTTTTGATTTCCAGAGTGGCTGAACCAGCTTGCAACCCTACCAATTGTGAACGAGGGTTCACCTTTCCCCACAGCCTTGCCAGCCTTTTGTGTTTGTTGTTTTGTGGATCTTTGCCATTCTGACTGGGGCAAGATAAAATCTCAAAGTTGTTTGCACTTGAATTACCCTAATTGCTATGGATGATGAACATTTTTGAAATATTTCTTAGACATTTTTTCTTCTTTGGGAACTTCTGCTCAGTTTAAGGCCCAGTTTTTGAATGGGTCATTTTGTTTGTCTAGTTTTTGAGCTCTTTATGTATTCTGGCTATTAAACCTCTGTCAGATGTGTAGCTGACAAAGATTCTCTCCCAATCCATGGGCTTCCTCTTCACTCAACTGATTCTTTCTTTAGCGGTGCAGAAGCTTTGTAGTTTTATTAGACCCCACATTTCAATTGTTGGCCTTAGTTCTTGGACAAACAGAGTCCTGTGTATAAAGTTCTTTCCCACACCTATGTGATGTAGGTACTGCCTAGGTTTTCTTCCAGCAGCTTCAGTGTTTCAGGTCTCACATTTAGGTCTTTGATCCGTATGGAGTTAGTATCTGTGCCTATGTGTGCCTGTTGTTGGTGTGTAAAAAAAAAAAAAGCATTGGTTTGTGCATATTGATTCTGCATCTTGCCAATTGCTGAATTTATCATTTCTAAAAGTTTTCTAATAGAATCATTGGTATTGCTAATGTATATAGTCTCATCTCTGAGAATAGGGATAGTTTTACTCCTTCTTTTCTTATTTCCATCCCTTTAATTTCCAGCTAGTACTTCAAGCATGATATTGAAAAGGAGAGGGATTTTAGACATCCCTGTCTCTTTCCTGACTCCAGTGGGATTGCTTCTTGTTTTCTCATTTCAGGATGATGTGTAGATTTCTCTTATATGGCTTTACATTGTTGAACTATTCTCCCTCTAGTCCTACATTCTCTAGGACTTTTTATCATGAAAGCATATTGGATTTTGTCAAAGGCTTTTTCTGAATCTATTGAGTTGACTTTGTTCATTTATGTGCTTTATTACATTTATTGACTTACATATGTTGGACAATCCTTTCACTTCAGGGATGAAGACAACCTAGTCATGGTAGATAATCTTTTGAGGGTATTCTGTCTGCAAGTATTTCATAGAACATCTTTGAGTCTATGTTCATTAGGGATATTGTCCTGCAGTTTTCCTGTTGCTGTTTTATCTTTATCTGGCTTTGATCTTAGAGTGATACTGCCTTTATTGAAGAAGTTTGGTTATGTCTTTTCTTGTGTTTCCAAATTCTTGAGTTGCATCATTAAATCATTTTTGTATTCTTTCTGATTTTGGTTTTCTGACTTGTATTCTTTCTGATTTCTGGTATTCAGGTGATACTGGCTTAATAGAAGGGCTTGAATTTAGTTCATTCTTGTTTTTCCAAATTCTTGATTTGTGTTGTTAAATCGTTTGGTTGTATTTCTTTCTGTTTTTTTTTTAATGTAGGCACTTAGAGCTATAAATTTCTCTTGTAGCACTACTTTTATGTGCTCCAGAGATATTATGTTGTGTCTTCATTTTGAAATTTTTATTTTATTCCTGATTTCTTTTTTGACCCATTTATCACTCAGCAATGAGTTGTTTAATCTCTGTGAGTTTATATACTTAGAGTTTTATTTGATGTCAATTTTAAGTTTTATTGCATGATAGTCAGATAGAATACAGGGAATTATAGACAGAAAGTGTTACTCAGAAAAGCTCTCAGTTTTTGGGATTTAGAGAGAGTATAGCACATATGGTCTATATCGAACATAATAAGGACAATGACTTAAGCATGCTCTATTTCGCTCTGTAATAAATTCACCTGTTTCACAGTATGCTCTGTGTTTTACCTGAATTCGTTTAATGAATCTCTCAAGGGTCAGGGAGCTGAGTTGAGTGCTGATGACTAATTAATACAACTAATAATAAATAAAACTAAGAACTATGAAAATCTAATAAAATTAAACTAGTTTAATATTATAAATTGTATCTGATGCACACCATCTTAGATTTCTTTTATACTTTTATTTCAAGCTTTAAGTAGCAGAACAAGCTGGCTTCCAGATTTTCAAAATTTGTTTTTTATTCTGTTTTTATGTCCAGTCACAAGCTTTTAATAAAAAGAGAGTCATTAGGGAGGGACTAGTGATATTCATGGAATAGCTCTTTTCATATAATATGACTGTCCTGATTCCTGGGAATTGACTTTGATAGTATAAAATGGAGAGAAAATGTACTGATGCATGAAGTTATTATTTTACTGAAATTAATCTATTTGGGGCTCCAGTGTGATAACATGGATGGAGCAAAGGCTGCACACAGTGCCTCCCCCACCCCCAAGGAAAACAGAATGGCCTAGAAAGGAATTAGGATTAGCAACATAAAATTAATAAAAATCCCAAGCAATACTGTAGCAAGGGGACATGAAGAGAGATGTGATAAGAAAGCTTGTTTTTCTTTAGCTGTGGTTATAAAGTCCAGAAATATGTGAAGTGGAGCATCAGGAGCTCTTTCACTGAGAAGCATGGACTTAATGCTTGGGCCCCTCTCCTATTAGACCATCTCTTTTTTAATTTGCAATATTTCCTTCTTTCTTGGTCAAATTGTAAATAGATCAATTTTCCTTTATCAACTTATTTCAGAATTTATTTTTAAATGTTTAAGGTTTATGAACCTAAATATCCTTGTCAATACCAGTGTGAAGTGAGAAATGTACAGGAGAAAGAAGGGTCTTAGCCACAACTTCTGTGAATGCACTCAGTGCCACTCCAAATCAACGGCATGCATTTGTACTGTGGCTGTGTAAGACAGTTATAAATGCTCAGGCGTCAACATGAAGCTTCCCCGGGGAGCAGTGAGCTATCGTCATGGTTTCTGTAGCAAGTCTGTATTTCTCATCTTACCATGTGCAATTTTTAGGCTTTTCTGTTACCCTATGTTGTAATTTTCTACTGAATGATCTATCCCATTGTACAGAAACACGTTCTGGTTTTGGAATGGACATAACAAAGAATTAACAAGTAGTAGTAATTGGGAGTGAAAAATCTATATCTGCAAAATTCAGAATGAAATTTAAATTGTTAGTAAGTCTTTCAAATAAGTCTCTAGATACAATTTCATCTCCTTAGGCACAGCCCATCTACTCATTGCTACTAATCTAGGATCTTGCATAGGAAACATGTGGCTGGGGGTTTTAAAGTCACCTTTAAAACTTTCCAATTTCTAATTTGAATTTCTGCAAACATTGTTTTGTTTCTCTAGAGGGGACAACGGAACACTAGGAAAAGTACTGTTTAAATATCTTCTTTCACTCAACATTACAATTTTATATGGTAAGCATTTGATTCCATTTTAATGAAAAAAATTGTATTCACAGAAGTGTTATGGTTTGAACATGAAATGCCTCCCTCCCTGGAAACACATTGAGCATGTGGTCTCCCACAGGTGGTGATATTTGGGGGAAGCTGTGGAACTTTTAGAAGATGGAGATTAATGGAAGAAGTGGGTTACTGGGAACAATCTTTGAGGTTTATAACCAGGTCCAAATTCCTGTCCTGTCTCTGTTTCGTGATCCACATGAGATGGTAGAAAGACAGGTAATTATGACGACATGGTCACAGGAGATGAAGAAGGGTCTCCTCCTAAATCTGACCCGCTGACAAAGGGACTTTAGAACCACTGATAAGGACCAAATAGTCCACACAGACAATGTATGTTTCTCATGAGGTATCTTGTCTAAAATAGCGACTAAACTGTGCTCACTGAGGACTGGCTGATGCATTCCCAAAGACACCTCAGCCATGGATATCAAGGACGGTAATAGGCTGTGCTTACTTAGGGATAAAGTGATGTAGAAGCTTAGTTGCCAACCAGGCTCCTTCCTCAGACCTATATAATTCTGTTTAAGGAGAAAATTTCTTTAATTTTTAACCTTGTTATAGATTCCACTCTTTGGTCAATGTTAAGAACCGGCAAGGAGAGCATCTTCACAATGCTTAGAGATGGACCAGGCGCCAGCAAAATCCTATCACAGACCCATTGTAAAGAAGCCTGCCCTCAGCTCTCCCTTGAAAAGCTCGCAGTTGTCCTTGCAGCATGCTTTACTGTCTCTTGGAGCACTTTTCTTTCTGCTTTTAATAAATCCAACTTTCCTTCATATTTTGTTCACCCTGAGATTCATTTCTTTATTAAGGCCACCACTAAAGCCACGAATGTTCAGTTTTACCTGAGTGGGTCACTGAAAAGAACTCAGGCATTGTTTATATGGTATAGAGCTATGTCTTCATTGATGGTGACACACATGATGGTTAGTATGGGTTGGCAACTTGACACAACCCAGGCAAACATGAGAAGAGAGTCTCAAAGAGGGATTCCCTACATCATGTTGGCCTCTGTGTGTGTGTGTGTGTGTGTGTGTGTGTGTGTGTGTGTGTGTGTGTGTGATTTTGATTATGTTAATTGAATTCAGAAGACCCTCCCACCTTGGGTTCCATTCCCTGCTTAGGGGATTTTAGATTGTGTAAAAGCTAGCATGCAAGCATTAATGTATTGCTCTCTGCATCTTGACATCATTTCTACCACTTCCCATCTATGATGGACTGTAACTTGGAATTGTGAGCTTTTCCCCTTATGTTGCATTGTGAGAATATTACAGCAACAGGAAAAGAAACTAAGACATACACCCAGATGCAAGCCAGGCTCTCGGTGTCCACAGTCAGCTGCTCCTGCCACCATACCGTCCTCACCACGATGACTGTATCTCTTTAAAGTGTAAGCTAAAGAAATCGTTCCCTCGTAAATCCTTCCAGCCATGTATTTCATCACAACAATGGACAAAGTCTCTAATACATTAAATAAATTATCTAAAGTTCTTTGAGTTGTACATGAGAAGAGAAGGAGCTCCCCCTTCCAGGGCTACAAGCTTTGCATTCCCACCCCTTTCCTGTTCTGTTTCTCTGCATCTACGCACGCACGCACGCACGCACGCATGCATGCACAGCCCCCTTCCTGCTCATCTACCTGCCAGTTTCTCATGTTTTTGCTCCAAGGTGACTTTCGCTCAGTCACTTTCCCCGATGCACTGACTCTGCTGTTCCTGCTGTTTGCTCTTGCTGGTACACCTTGCAGGGCCCGCTGAAGGGTGCCCACTTTGACTTTGCTCACCAGACTTCCCTGGCGTTTGGCCTGGCCATGCTGGGATTCTTCCCGAAATAGATCCGTTCTTTCTTTTCCTGCCTGCTCTTCCACCCCAAACTGTGTAAATGTCTTGTTCTTCCATTTGTTACAATGTGTAAATGAAAGCTGGAGACACCGGCTGCTTCATGCCCAGCACATGGCTGTTCGCTCCCCTTCCCCAACAGCCTAGGAGACCCCCAGCTTAAGGTGCAGCAGGCTGTATTCTCCACATGGCTCAGGCCACAAGAGTCCTTTTTCATTCTCAACTTCCTCGCTCCAAAAGGCTTTTATTCCTTTGATTTCTTATACTGTAAACTCTTATTTCAGGATTTTTAAGTTGGTCATCTGACATGATTTCTCATAGAAAGTTTTGTCTGTCTTTCGGTTAAAAAAAAAAAAAAAGTCCCGTCCATCATGTGTATATGGATGGATCTGTGCCTGTGGGTTTGCTTCAGACTCAGTTAGATGTGTAAATGTGCAGCCACTACGTGCTTGTTTCTGACTGGTCTTTGACGCCTGACTGTACATGTTACGTGTGTCAGCCATTGCTATTAAGGCTAGCTGCCTGGGCTCAGATTTTGCCTCTGGGATTTTCTGGCCCTGAATTTTATGAGATGACAGAGAAAGTTATTTTATACTGTTCTACCTTATTAAACAAAAAACAGCTAAGAAATTGGGTATGGTTTAAAATCTGTAAAACTGGTAACTCCAGATTGAAACTGCTCTGGAAAACACCACGTGGTCAGCCAGCACCTTAATTAAATACAACATGTGGCCGGCCACCATTTTGACTAAGGTTGAAAAAGAGGGAGGTCATATGACTTCACTGACATCTTAAATAAAGGTGACCACATGGAGTGGCCCCACCAAGGAGACATTAGGTCTCCAATATATTTTTGATTACGATAGATTTCAGTATGTTAATTCCTGTCCTGTTCTAAAAACAAGGTTTATAAAAAATAGGATTTAAAATAATGCTGGTTTACTGATGTATTAAAGCTGCACTTCCATACATCCATGAATAGGGATGTATCTTGCTGGTGTCCAGATTTTGTAATGAAAGAGTAATCCCCTTATTATTGATTTTAAAAACAATAAATTGTTCACAATGTTGAAACTTGGTTTTGCCTGCCATAGATTATGATTATACTCTATGTTTTAGGACCACAGCTGAACACCAGAGACTGAGATATTCCTACAATGACTTAAACAGTCTGACAAAGGATCTGTCCTTATACAAGGTCTATTCAGGCTAACAAAGGCCAATATAAAAATATATGTCTAACCTTGCTTTTACTAATGTTGGTAATCTGTAGTTAATTTGGTAAACTAAGTCATACAGAAAACTGTTATGTCCTATAACATTGCACTAAGACATGCAAGTTTACTATCAGCTACCTCATAAAGGTTCAACTTCTTTGATTTATCATATGTGTGTGTGTGTGTGTGTGTGTGTGTGTGTGTGTGTGTGTGTGTGTATTCTCAAAGTTAAGCTTAAACAGCATTTGTCCAGTTTAGATATACCTGACAGATAATAATCCCCTGATTGATCCTCAAATGCTTCAGAGATCTGAGAACATGGCATTTACTAAAAATGCTTCTCATGACAGAGACATGCCAGCTCCTAGCAGCACCCCTATATCTCCTCCAAGGAACATGGATGGCCACAGAAGAACATCCAACTGGAGCTTGCTTTAAATGTAGCAAGGCCAGAAACAGGGCAGAAAACTGCTTTGCAGCTTAACTGCAGCCAAGACCCTGTCCAGACTGTGGACAAGCAGGACCCTGGGGAATTGACTGCCCCGCTTTGCCAAGACAAGGTAGGCCGATCTATTCCTGATCCATGGGAAAGTCAGTCAGATCCTCTGATCTTGGCAGCCGAAGACTGATACTGCCTTTGGGACTTCTGTCCCCAACAACCATGGAGAAACCTGGGACAGCTGCCTAGGTAGCTGGAAAGCTGTCTCACTCCTGCTTACTCAGATGAAATTTATCCTTCTCAGATCTGATGGTGTTTGGTGACGAGGGTACTGGTAGATTTACCAGTTTAGCATCTCTCTAGCTGACACCCAGGCTAAAACCACCTTGGTAGCTCATTAGTACATTAGTTAAGTTTCCTGTTTAAAATATAGACAGATTTGCCTCATTCAGAGGCTTCATAGTGCAGGCTTCAGATGTAACTTTGGAGGTTCAGAGATCTAGTATTGATAAATACAGTTTTGATAAACTGATAGAGCACTGACTACAAACAGTTTTTAAAAGTTCTTACATTTCTGTGGATTTTACTGGTCCCAGCTTTTTGGACAGCATAGAGGGGTTTTTTTGGCATTACCATATTGTCTCCAGTCACATGGTAAAACTCTGCTGAAATGCCAACTCCTCCCCCTCTGAAACAGGTTAACATTAGAGAGGGTATGGAAGTCTGCAGACGTGTTCAACTCTGTTCCTCCTCTTGCTCCTCAGCCTCCCTCTCTCCTCCTCCTTCACTCATTCAACCTCTTTGTTCACTGAATTTCCTCTGGTTGTCTTCTAAGTATAGACTTAGAGGTGTGTTTCATCAGACTAAAACCAGGCCCCAGGAAAAATGTTCATTCCTTTTAACCCAGGCTTTTGCTATGACACCAAGATGTAAATCTGTTCTAGTAGACTTACAGACACCTGGGAAACAGTTCTGCTACTGTATCAAGGAATCTGGCCTGGTGGATCAGCCTCTAAGCAGGTCCACTCCACCTGCTAGACTTATGTGAAGGCCAACCCATAGGGGACCCTCCAGATATGCCAGCCCTGCCATCAGTTCTGAGGACACCAGTCAGGGGAGTACTGACAGGTTGACTTCATCCACATGCCCACTCATAAAAAGCTCTGTTATCTCTTAGCTCTTATTGACACATTTACAGGATGGGTGCAGGCACTCCCCACATTCAGGAAAACAGCAGATGTGATGGTTCAGGTACTCCTGGAATATATCACTCCTCAATTTGGCATGCCATGCCCCCAAGTTCCTGGGATATCAATGCTGGTACCACCTCTCCAGACTCAAGCAGGGCACCTATCCAGGATAAATTGGCACATCTCCATTCCATTCTTTCTGGCAATCTTCCCATGGCTAGTCTCATTCATAGGGTCAGTGATAACAACCTATTTCGTCTCTTAGCCACTTACCTTCTCTGCTTCCTCTAGAAACAGATGCCTGAGGTCTCCAGGATGGCAGTTAAGCAAATACCTCTTCACCCCCACTTCCCACTGAGTGTGAGTGCACTGACTCCCAACTTCTCCCCACGTCATCCTGTGCCAGCAGGAAGTAGACAGACTTGGACCAGTGCCCATGTATCCAAGAAGGTTGGGATGTTTAGCTGGGAACTTCGCTTTGTCCCTACTCCCCCTCCCTCTCCAGACCCTGCCCTCAGAAAGTCCACAAAACAGGGCTCCTTCCATGGAGTTGCTCAAAGGCTGTGCCTACAGGGTATTTAAGGCCTCTCCTTGGAAGCAGCTGCGTGATTTCTCCTTCCCCTGAGATCACCTGGGAATGCTTTGCTTATTAGACCTGGACTTTTAATTTGGCTTGATTTGGCTTATTACATCAGTGGAGAAACACATAACCAGGGATTCAAAAATGCATCTCAAAAATACAGAAAGTTACACAGCTGTGGAACAATGTTCGTTCTTATAGAAAAAAAATCGGTTCTCTTAAGTCATCAGAAACCTAAAAAAATGACAGCCTGAAGCATAGAAAATTATTTTGGTAAAACACAGGACCTCTGTTTGCTAGGCCTAAAGAAACAACCTGAAATAAAGGGAAAGCTTTTACAGTTTCCCACTGAGAATGGACACATGGCTCAAGAAAACATTTTTGTTGGTAGGGACACAAACTTGTTTTGTATCACAGTGCACTTTTGATATTTATGCTCAGTTTTAAGTGTATAAATAATTCCCTTATAATCAAAGCCAGTTTGATAGTACATAAAATTTCTCCCACAATATTCATCTTCTGCAAACCTACATTTTATATATTTGGTTTGCTGATCTTTGCTTTTCTGCTTTCTTAGTGTGAAACAATCTGTCTTCCTAACCTAGGACAAAGAAACCTTTCTCTCTTAGCAAAATAAGATAAAACAGAATGAAACACTACAAAATAAAGAGTTAATTATAGTTTTTTCTCATCACAAACATTTTTCTTTATGCAGTGGCTTTTCTTTTGTTGTATCTAGTGATGTCAATTATTTATATTGGTCAAATTTTTTAAATCTTAACTTCCAATGCTATGAGGAAGCTAAATGGTGAAAGAAATTATCACTAATAGAGTTTGTGCTGGTTGTTGCTAAAACCAATTACTTAAAAGTATACTGGAAATGCCTAGCTGAAGCAAGATTCTCAAACTTTAATATGCAGGTCTAATCTAGAGAATATTAGTAAAGTTCAGAGATGAATTCATCTGGGGCCAGGGTAGAGCAAGACCGAATATTTCCAAGAAACTTCAGATGATAGCAAGCATGCTGGTCCTCAGCAAGCATGTCAGTGGGTCTTGGTCCTCAGCATGTCAGTGGGTCTTGGCTACATATACAATAGGCTGAGGAGATTAACAATGCTGGTGTTTGGATGCCTCCCTTGGATATTTGGATTTCACTGGTCTGGAAGTAACCCAGTACCAATCTTTAGATATTATAATATGCAATTTAGAAACAGTGAGCCAAAGCAAAAGGACAGAGAGTGAAGTTCATATTTGAATATTGGTCCCTTCTGACATCCATGGGAAAAGTTCAAGATTCCTGGCACTTTAAAAGCAATCATTTCACTCAGAGGTATGTCCTGAGCACTTTCTCAGGACCAACAACTCTACAGATGACATTAATTCTCCTATATAATGCAACATGTTAGAGGAGATCATTGTGATTCCTGCACACAGATGAGTAACTGAGTTTAGACAGACTAAGTAACTTGTCCAATACTTCAGAGCAATTAAATTATTAATTAGGAGTAACAAAAGGAAATCTAATGAGATCCTATATCCTTAGACACTATGCTACTCAGTGCTATACGAGAAAGAAAATGGATAATTATTTTCTCCAAGAACCTTGATGGAAATAAGCTCATAAGCTTAGGTAGGAATTCAGACACTCCATGGATGAACTCTAAGTGAGAAAATGAACTTTCCCATAAGAAAAATGAGGAATATCATACACCACGAACCTTTTACAATGAAGCATGTCAGTCATCCTCTGTGTGGTGTATTTAACCTCTCTCTAGCCTCAGCCCTGTTAGCACCTCTTTCCAGTTAGCATTGCCAGAGCCACTTTTTCCTACCTGTTTGGAGAAAGAAGAGTTGCTTCTGAGATGCACTTGAGTGAGGACAGGGTACAGTCTCCCCATCAGGGTTACCCTTGCTCCTCTAAGCCTTCAGCACCTGCTCACTGAAAGGTCTCTGCTCTGAGGCTCAGGGAGGACTTTGAGGTGGAATGTCTCTTTGGTAAGTAGTTTATTAGATTAATTGAAGGCCATAAGAAGTTAGACATCTTGTGAGGGGACTTGGGAAGGGGTTCAGGTCCAGATGGCAAAGTAGGGTCCCATGATATAGATTATAGAGGAGTGGAGAGGTTCCAGGCCACATGTTGATTAGTTGTCTAAAATGCAGGGGGTGTGTGTGTTAGTTTTCTCGGTTCCTGAGTAGCAGAGAAAAAGAAGGGGGTTTGCATTCCAAAACAGGAATGTTTGACCTTGAGGATGTAGAAAACTGGGAAAAGGGACCCTATTTAATTAATGGGTATCCACCATTATCCAGGGTGTGTTACCAGTAACCCCTGACAACTTAAGAGTCTGGTAGCCTGGGACATGCACATAGAATCAGCTATGAGGTAGGAGAGAGACAGAGTAACCTGAGCAGGGTCTGGTCTGGATTCTAACAGTCAATAATTTCTCCCTTCCTACAACTTCTCAATGAGCTGTTGGTGGTGAGTACCACTTGGCTCTGTGACAGTGGTGCAGGAGAAGGGTCCTTAGCTTGCATACAACAGGCACAGTGTTTGCTGCCTCTCTCTCTCCATCAGTTTCCAGAGTACTATTGCTGACAAACCAGGTTTCATCAGGTACCTGCTGAAGAATAGCCTAAAGAAATTACAAGAGAGAAAAGATGGCTAATTTTATCTTATATGTGAGGACTAAATGAAATAGGAAATCAAGTCAGGCTGAACAATATGATATGATTTGTTGTAGAATGTTATTTTAAAGTGTGTTATTTTTGTTTATGTTGCATTTGTTTAACTGTGAAGCTGTGTTACTGTGCCTGTCTAAAACACTTGATGGTATAATAAAGAACTGAATGGCCAATAGCAAGGTAGGAGAAAGGATAGGTAGGGAGAAAAAAAGATATACAAAAATAATAAAAGATAAAAGCCCAGAAGCAAAAGGCAGATGGGATAATTTAAGGTTAAGAAAAGCTGGCAAGAAACAAGCCAAGCTAAGGCCAGAAATTTATAGTTAAAAATAAACCTCCATGTATGACTTATTTGGGAGCTGGATGGTGGGCCCCCCCCCCAAAAGAATAAAAAGCAAACAAGAACAGTGATCATTCAGCTTAACCCTAACTCAACGCTATAGGGTGTCCTCATTATAATTGCCATTTTACCGATAAGGAAACTGAGGGTAAAGTGATGCACCTCAAGGATTTTTTTAGATGATATGAGATTCTGCAATAAAACCTGGTTAAAAGAACGTGAGGCAGAAGACAAGTAATAGCAAAATGAAAAATTATTTTAAAAAATAGCAGCAAATAATAGTCTTTTAGATTATTACCTTTTCAAGACCAGCCATTGTATAATTATGGGCAAAGCCTTTATAATTAGGCTGCAGCAATAACTGTGTTCCCTTTGAATTTTAACACCAGCATTCAGCGTGCCTGTGTCTGAGAAGAGAACAGCAAGCATGACCTTAAAGAGAGCATGGATGTATGATAGTTCGCAGGATGCAGAAGGCTTCTAAAATAACGCCCAGAAGATATTCTACAGATACACGCAGTATCTTCTTATAGGATATATTAATAATTATGGTATACTCAAAGTTCTATTATGAGATTGCTGTTTCTAAAGGAACAGAATGACTCTTCTTTTAAATTCTCTTCACCAAACCTATTTTATGCACATTACTCAGTTACAGACAGCTTCTTCCCAGGCTCCCAGCAGTATACTTCCTTGATAGTGGATTCCCACAGAGGATTCTTGTTATCTGGACAGGCACAGTCATAAAACCTTCCTTACATCATTATGTAATTATTGTAAGTGCTGCTTCCACTGGGTTGTCCAAGGTATTTCAGAACTGATTCGTTACAAACACTGTTTAGAGACCAATAATGGACACTTATCTTTTCTCTGTTAATTCTATTTTTATGGGCCTATAAAGAGAAAAATGTCTGTTCTGTAAGAAAAGTTTTAGTAAATGGCTTGTTTTACTTACAGTCCTTGTTGGTTTCCAGTAGAATTCTTTAATTCTTCCTTAACCTTGGTTTAGCAAGGTATTTCTCATCAGAGCACGCACAGAGATACAGCTGCCTGGAGGATTCTCATCCTCCGGACCACCTAACACTTCCCTGCATTTTTTTCTAACCTGGACATTTTTATGTAACAAAGATGTACTTTCTTCTATTCCCTAAGATTGAGCTTTGGGGAAATTCAGTAATTAGACCTTTATCCTTCTGATTTCTGTCTGTGGCACAAGAAAAGTACATAGTGTTTGTTTAATTTTGGTAGACATGCTTTTAGTGGGAACAAAAATTTTTGGTTGCTGTTCTTTTTCTTTCGATAAAGTTTCATGCATTAAGAAAAATTAAAATAAGGATTATGCTTCTCTTCCATGTAAGGAAAACCAACCAGTATATAATTATTTACCAAGGCATTCATAATTCTAAATATGCCCCTCTGAGAAAAATATTAACAAAAATGTCAGCTTTCTGAGTGACACGTTTAAATTCCTCCAGTGGTCAATGGTAAACAGAGTGCCTCCATGCTTTCACCAACATGAGTTGCAAATGATATGAAACTGACATCACAGGCCTGGATGCCTTAGGTGTTAGTTCTATCTGCCAAGGGTTGCAGCCCATCCCCAAGGCCACTGCACTTCAAGGGACTCTCAGTTGTGCTGGGAGCCAAGTCTCCTCCAAGAACCTTTGGCCTTATTCTCCTCAAGGCAGAATGGGGGACCCTTCTAGCCTCCAGTCTCTCCGATTTCAGTTCTGTCCTATTGAATTACTCAGTCTCGTACACAATGCTTGGTATTGATAGAGTGTCTCGGCTGTAAAAACAAGAATCCTGTGAGGCTACAGCTGACCTCACTTAACCTCGCTTAGCCTAGAGAGGAAGGCCTGCTGACATCTTTCTCTCAAGATTGTCTATCTTGCCTGGTGCAAACAATTCCAAGGAGAGACCACAGATCTGCATATAGCCCACACAGTTGTATTAACTTCCTCATTCTCAAGCCCCTCACCTGTCCCTATCAAGGGTCCCAGCCAACTTTTCCCATGGGACTGCCCCTCCCCCTGTGTGTGCTAACGGATAGGTCAGCTCTAGTCTCTTTCTGCCTGTCTCTTTACTATGAGCTCAGAAGTCTAACAGGTTTCCCATATGTAATAAATACCTCATCCCACCCCAAGCTGCTTCTCTTTCTTGCTCTCTACATGGGTCCAAGAAACAGATAATGGATTTTCTCTATTTCTCAGACTGTCATCCCAGGAGCTTACATGGGTCTTTCTGGCCAGTGTAGTTAGTGAGGGAGGATGGGTGGATGGTAAGAGGTCTGTCAGACTCAGCTGGACCTGCCCTGCTACACCAGTGCAAGCAACTACTAAATGCATGAGCCTCCAGCCATCATGAATGATTTCCAAGAGATCTTTGTTTTTATTACATTGTTTTTATTATGCTTCAGCTTAGTTAACCAATTTTACTTTTACCAGTGACTGCCAGAAATAGATAAAAATCCTCTAAGAAAACTAGGAAGGAAATAGTATAGTTGCTTAGTATTTTTAGAGAAAAAATAATAATTACTAAAAATATTTTTAAAATAATGGGAATCCAAGACAAAAATTACCCAATCATCTCCAGTTAAAATGTTTTATTTTCCTGGATTATTGCCTAGTTCCTTTCTTAATGCTTCTGTAATGTGTAATCAAACATGTGAAGAGATGTGAATAGAAGGCATTTCTGGGATCAAGATATAGTCTGAGTATTATTTTCATTAATATATGATTTTTATATCAATAAAACTTTTCCTTCTCTATCAAATTCTATCTCCTAAGGCATGATTTATGAATATGTATGTATGTGTGTATATATGTTATATGTATTCAAATCATGCCTTAGGAGATAGAATTCAAATATATATTTGAAGAGAGAGAGAGACTCACTCTGTAGTCTTGACTGTCATAGGACTTACTGTGTAACCCAGACTGGCTTCAAATTTGTGGTAGTCCCCCTTCCTCTGCTTCCTAAATGCTCAGGTTACAAGTGTGAGCTACTGTGTCCTGCTTATATAGATTTTGTTTTTGACTTTCCAGCATCAATTTAGTGGGTTTAAGTGAATAGAATTCTCAGTTTCTTCATGCTTTTCTTTCTCTTCCAAATGCTGCATGAATCATCTTGCTGTCTGTCGACATGTCTGTTCCGTTGTCACTATCCCTGTATAAACACTGCCCATCACTGCCTCCTAACAAGGATTCTGAAGATGCTGCTTGCATTTGTCTCTGGCAGGTACCTGTTCTTAGTCTGAATGACTTCCCTGCACCCCTGGATCATCTTTGTGTAGCAAAGCTGCTCATGATTTAAGCATCGTGTCGTCCTCCCGTGTTGCGGGCTGCTTTAAGATTCAGGACACACTGTGTACAGCTGCTTCCCTGGAGGTCTTCCTCTGCGTTCCTCTTGCCATGGCTTTTCTGCTGCCCTTTGTGCCTGTGCTCACTTTAGTGACTGATTTACTCCTGACACTTTTTGTTATGCTCCCTGGCTCTTTGAAATTAAATTCAAATGTCTTGAACACATTACTTCATTTTTGTTTTTGTTTTTTTTTCTGGAAGGTCAGAAATGTTTTGGGTTGGACAAGCAAAGAAGAATGGAAAGGAAGCAATTCCTTTGTTCTTTTAACTGATGTTCAAATATATGTGGGCAGCAGACCCCTATAGCAAAAAAAAAAAAAAAACCTCTCTACTGTCCCAGAAGGTACCATCTATGGCAGCTGAGTTTGGGTGATGAGGAAACATGGTGTGAATACAACTTATTTACTGGAGTGCATACAACTTATTTACTAGAGTTGGAATGGATATGTGGGTTGTTTTCACAGTTAATAAGATACACAGTCAGGGCCTGGGACTTGGGGAGGTCTACCCAATGAGAGAGAGGGCTCAACTCAGGGAAAGAAGGCCCTGCAGTGGGAGGGATCTGCAGATGGAAGATTTCCAACATCAGCAGGTATTGGTGTACAGTTCTTCACCTACAGTTCCAAATGTGTTCATCATGCAAATGTGTTTGAAGTAAAAACTGTTACAGACTGATTTAAGCCATTTAAAATCTTTGTCTTAGTAGTGTGATTATTGATTTTTTCAGTAGGAATACTGACATGTTCAGAAAAGAGCAAATCTTACTTCTTTAGTGGCATACAGTGAGTCCTGGTGTTTTAGATTTCTAAGTTTAAAAATGAAAACCTAAATTCAAACCCATGTCTTTCAAGGTTTGTGAACCTATGTGAAGTCTTGGGAACAGGTAAGTTCTTGAGGCTCAGTATCTTAGGTTTTTCCCTTGCTGTGAAGAGACACCATGACCATGGCAACTCTTATAAAGGAAAACATTTAACTGAGGTGGTGGCTTACAGTTTCAGAGGTTTAGTCCATTATCATCATGACCAGGAGCAGGCAACGTGCAGGTAAGCATGGAGATGGCTACATCTTGATCAGAAGGCAACAGGAAGTGATCTAAGACACTGGGTGTTATCTTAAGCATATGTGAGACCTCAAAGCCTGCCTCCACAGTGACACACTTCCTCCAACAAGGTCACATCTACTCCAACGAGGCCACACCTCCTAATAGTGCCACTCCCTTTGGGGACCATTTTCTTTCAAACCACCACAGACAGCATGAAAATTGTTGTGATGCTTGTGGTGATCTGCCTCTGAATCACTCTCCCCACACCCACCCTCTCTGGAAAACACTAGAAAGTTATAGACTATATTTTATCCTGGAAAGCTCCACTTTAATCTGTAATTTCCCAGAGCAAGTGAGTTTCTGCAGGAATGGGAAGGGGAAAGCCCAGTTGAAACTGTGCTGGCTGTTGGCTGCAGAAAGCACACTCTTGGAGTGTGGGACAAGACTTTACCTGAATTGTGCTGATCCTCTGTCATGGGGGCATCCCACACGGCACTGAAGATGCTGTAAATACTACAAGCTCCACCCTTGTGAGCAGTTGCAGAAACCAGATCTGTAGTAGTTCCTCATTCTTTACAGTGCATTATGTTAACATCCCCAGTGTGTTTGTAGGAAGCACGTATTTCATTAAGCCACATGCCACAGAGTGACACTCCTCATATCATGGTGACCCCATACAATGGAGCCAAAATATTCCAGTAATCGATTGACATTGCAGCCACCACAAAGCAGTAGCACAGCTTGTCACTCACATAGTTACAGCTATAGTAATATCAACAAAGCTACCTAGCTGGCAATGTAGAAAAAAGTTACACAGGTATTCATAACCCATAATATGATAATATGTATTTCTAATAATGTTGATAATATATATCTCTGGTTTATGCATTTACTATACTTTCTGTGAGTATTTTACAGTGTACTTATACCATAAAATGTTTGCTGTGAACCAGTATACCCTGTCACCCTAAAGCTGCCCCATGCATCTACTTACCAAACCTCCTGACTACATCAAAAGGCCTTCTCCAAGGATGTCTAAAGCATGGTGGTTGAAGCCGCCTGGTGATACAGCTCTCAGAACATATCCCACCATAAACAAAGCATGACTGAACGTACTGTTCTCTAGTCACCCGCTTCCATCTCTCCTCCTGTGTTTGAGGGTTTTTTCTTTCTTTTTTGGTGTGTGTGTGGAGGCTGTGATGTTAAGACAGGAGCTCACTAGGTAGCCCACCTGGCCTGGAACTCATGACTTTCCTACTTCAGTTTCCTAAGTGCTGGGCTCACAAACGTGGACAACATGCCCAGCTGTCCCTTCCCCTTAGATACAGAATATGCTAGTGACTGCCTCATTTGTGGTTTTTGTCTATAGTTATGAGATAGCATAGTTTTATGTCTGACCTAGAGAAGAACTGAGTGCCACCCAGGATGGACACAGTAATGGTGATCACAGAAGTGAAAGGTCTGCCTCTGTGGTGAGGGAGGAGCTTGCTGCTATACAGATAAGGCACAGCTCTGCCACATGAGGATAGAAAACAGTGGTTGTGCCAATATTTACATGTTGGTAAAGTGTGTCTGTGTATGAAGTAGCTAATGCAGTACAAATTCAACTCAGTGTAATCTGCCACCTTTGCTTCAGCTACTAAAATAATAAAACCACATGAGACGGGGAGTTTAGATTTGATTTGGGATTTGCTAATAAGATGTTCTCCTGTAAGAACTGGAAATTGGAAGTGAGGGGGAGGCAATTCTGCTGCTGCTGCTGCTGCTGCTGCTGCCGCTGCTGACTTATTCTGTCTTAAGCATGATGAGGCCAGCTTCCTGAACTATGCCACTGTCCCTCTTTGCTACCTGACTGTTCTGGAGTCGGCAGTAATGCTTTACAGTTTGACAAATGGCTTTCTGATTATGAGGTACAGTGTCTCCCTGCGTCTTTTCAAGTATTCCTCAAAGTTCATCCTCGTGATGTTGCAGTTGCAGCTGTTGTGGTTGTCAATATAAAACAACAACAGTAACAACAACAACAGCTCTACCCTTAAAGGGAATAGGAGATATTTTATTTGGGAGCCAAGTTTGAGTCACCACAGCCTGGGAACCCAGATTTAGGTTACTCAAAATTCCACATTCCAATGTAGAAGCATTTTCATGAAGTTTTGAGCTTTACAGAATGAAGGAAGCCATGAATAAAGACATTTTTCAAATACATTGGTGGAAATATTAGAAAGAAAGTTACAGCAAGATGGGGAAGCTCTCCTATAGGCCTCAGATGCCATCTGATGACATTCTTAGCTTTTGGGTTGATGGAAGCCAAGGGTCTGCTAAATTATTAGATTCCAAAAGGCTATTTATCTTTTAGTCACATGATGTTACCTTTAACAGGGAGGTGAGCAAGGATTGGTTTTTCAGGAGGCTAAAGTTAGCCAGAGATGAGATAATAAGCCTCTGGACCTACAACATCCCAACCTCTCCCCATCACTGACATTCTGTTAACCATCTTTGCAGTCACAGCTTCTTCCCAAGAACTCTATGGTTGACTTAGTAGCTCCACAGGTGCGATGTGATGCCTCTTAGTAAATCCCTTTCTGCTCTGCTAGCTGGAGAAATGCAGTTTTCTCTACCAAATGCTGGCTGACCAAAGTACCAAGGAAAAACTGCAGCTTGAGAATTTGCAATACAAGACAAGAACAGAGAACCAAATGAAACCATGTGAGAAGATGCAGAAAGAAAACAAAAGATTGGGTGCAAATCATGAGCATTAAGAGAAATTCACTGTTGCAAATTTAAACCCAGGGTGTCAAGATACAGCCACAGAGCATTATCACTGGAAATTGGAGGAAGCCAGCCATAGAGAACCCTTATTTTGAAGGAAGAAAAGTAGGAAGAGAGACATGTTTCACCTCAGATAAAGAAGGATGATGTAGGCTCGAAGACCAACTGAATAGCACATTCAAACAGGCAATGCAGAAAAATTCCATTGCTAACCACTTATTACTTTATATAAATTAAACTAAGACAAAACTGCCAAGCAAGGTGACCAGAAGTGACTCAACAAAAGAGGATAATATGGCAGGCATCATAAATATACTCATTGCCAAGGCTGTAGATCATTCTCAGGAAGAAAATAAAAATTAAGCCAATTTACACAGATTGGATGCAAAAGATTACTTAAAGATATAAAGTATTAAAAAGAAAGATTACTGAACAGAAAAGCTTCAGAATAAAACCATTGTGCCATTTTGGAATGTTTGTATGTTCTGCTTTT
Organism: Peromyscus maniculatus bairdii; assembly: GCF_049852395.1. NCBI lineage: Eukaryota > Metazoa > Chordata > Mammalia > Rodentia > Cricetidae > Peromyscus > Peromyscus maniculatus. The sequence goes on from NC_134857.1 coordinate 4,174,645, forward strand.
TGAAGATTTTACAAAAATAAGCTCCAAATACAGTACCCAGTACTTTGGCCTGTCTCTTACCTTACGTTCCCTGGCAGGCAGGTTCTGTTATGTGTGCTTTTGGCTTAGGGAAAAATAAAGCAACTCCCCAGAGGAATTTCTTTTGGATATTAGTAAAGCAACAGCCTTATAGGGATTCGCAGCTTTGGAGACCATTAAGCATGGTTCTCATCTCTATTTTCCTGGTAACACTGAAGGGGGAAGTCCTCCTTTAGGATTTAAATAGCCATATGAGAAGGTAGAGGCATCTGGGCTTGGGTGAGGCCCATTAAAGCTACTTTCTTTTGGCACTGGGTGTTATAGAGCAGCACTCTAATCTCAGCACTCAGAAGGCAGAGGCAGGCAGATCTCTGTGAGTTCCCAGCCTGGTCTACAGAGTGAGTTCTAGGAGAGTAGGGACTGTGTAGAGAAACTCTGTCTCAAAAATCCAATAAATAATACATAAGATAAATTTGGTGGAAACCTTCAATAGGTCTTTACCGCTGCAAGATGGAAGCTGTGCACTATAGGCCTTAGATATTATCTGATGGCATTTTTAGTCATCAATTGGTGTAGGATGGGGGTTTACTAGGTTAATTCATCCCAAAGATTTTTATATGATTATGAGGATGCTAAGTCTAACACAGAAGTGGGTAAGAAATAACTCCATGGGAGTAGTAAAAATAGCCTGAGAAGCTTTTGATTTTACTACATTTTAAACTTTTCCCAGTCATTAAGGTTTTAAGTGACCTTTGCAGACACTGCTTTTTTAAAATCTTGTTCACAGTAATCTGGCCACGGCAAATGTAGCTTCTTTGATTCCAATCCTAGTTACTAATACTGTCTCTTATATCACACAGCACGTATTAATGTGTCTCTCTGTGCATGCATATGCATAGTTCACATAATAAATACAAATTAAAGTGGTTATTAAAGAAGAGTTAAAATTTCAGAAGTGGGCTGATAGAAATGTTAATTGAGTTTGCATTGATTTAAAAAAAACACTGTTGCTGTAGAGATTAAGCTGCAAGAGAGTCAGGTTTGAGAGAGAAGATGCAGTCAGCTTCGGAGACAAAAGAGGAGAACAGGTCTGGAGCAGGGAATAGCAGGCATAGATCCAGACAGGAAAACAGGTTGACAGGCAGCTGCAATTGTGCAGGATGAATCCCCAGTCCTGAAACCCAGGAATAGTCATAAATCCTCTGCCTGTCAGTCCTCCACACACCAAGTGGACCTATGCCATCCCACTGCTGGGGGCCATCATTTATTCATTCATGTATTTGAATAGTTGAATGAACTCAATTCTTTTATCCAGATTAATATATTTAATAGGGGAATTTACATTTTCATAAACATAAAACTGGCACATCTTGCCAAATTCGACTTAACTGACTATAAATATATTGAAATTTATATTTATGATAAAGTGATATTATGAAAGTCTAGCTAAAAACATTTCCTTAGTGTTACCAGACAAAACTTTGGAGTCCTGGGTGTTAGGTCCAGCAACTCTCCAAAGTGGCAGTTCTGGTGACAATGTCCTAAGCAGAAGGACTCTGGTTTGGCAAACAGAAACCTAAAGGTCTGTTTCCATTTACCAGAAAAGCAGATCTCATAAGATGGGTTCCTCTTTACCAGAAACTTCCCTTAATCTGCCCCCAAAGGTCAACTGCCTCGGGCAAGGGCATCTGAATATCCTGCATCATCTGAAAGACCTCACCCCACTCTCATAAAATCTGCTTAATTCCTGCCATTTTGCTTCTCTCTGCTCCCTAGAAGACAGCCTCAGCAGTTTGATCCCAAAATAAACCCTTCTTTCTACCCAAGGAGTGGCCTGCCTTCATGGTTCCACTGTGTCCTTGCTTATGCTAAGTACTTTTATTACCAAAATGGCGGTGCTGATGGCAGCGACTTGACTCCCACCTGAGCCGGGTTCTTCTCAGAAACAGTCCGAGAGCATTTCCCAGAAGCTCTTAATGGCCGGCTAAATGCTCCTGACCTCATCTGTCTGAAAGGGTCCCTACACTAAGAACCTGGTTGTTCCAGCTTTTGAGCACCACACCCCCCACACCTCCCACCCCCCACCCCCCCACCCCGCTGTCTACCCATCTAAAACTTAACTTTCTGCAACTCTGGCTCCTAGACAAGGCAGTCTGGCAGACTTAGTTTTTTTTTGGTTTTGTTTGTTTGTTTGTCTGTTTGTTTTATTTATTTTTTTTTCCATGTTACACCAAAATTTAATTTTAATTTTTCAATTTGAACATTTCATCCTTAATTTTTTTATTTTATTTTACAATACCATTCAGTTCTATATATCAGCCACAGATTCCCTTGTTCTCCCCCATCCCGCCCCCTTCCCATTCCCTCCAGCCCACCCCCATTCCCACCTCCTCCAGGGCAAAGCCTCCTCTGAGGACTGAGATCAACCTGGTAGACTCTGTCCAGGCAGGTCCAGTCCCCTCCTCCCAGGCCGAGCCTAGCGACCCTGCATAAGCCCCAGGTTTCAAACAGCCAAATCATCCTGAGTGAGGTAACCCAGACTCAGAAAGACAAACATGGTATGTACTCACTCATAGGAGGATACTAGATGTGGAACAAGGATGACTGGACTGCTACTCACATCACTAGGGAGGCTACCTGGAAAACAGGACCCCAAGAAAGACACAAGGATCACCCAGTGACTGAGAAATGGATGAGAGCTGCATGAACAGCCTGGACATGAGTGGGGGTAATGAAGGGCGAAGGGTGAGGGAAAGAGAGCTTGGGAGAGTGGGAGATCCCAGCTGGATCAAAAACAGAGAGGGAGAACAAGGAACAGGAGACCATGGTAAATGAAGACCACATGAGAATAGGAAGAAGCAAAATGCTAGAGAGGCCCACAGAAATCTGCAAAGATACCCCCACAATAGACTGCTCTAGCAATGGTCGAGAGACAGCCAGGACTGACCTACTCTGGTGATGGGATGGCCAAACACCCTAATAGTCGTGCCAGAAACCCCATCCAAGGAGTGAGGGATCTGGATGCAGAGATCCACAGCTAGGCCCTGGGTGGAGCTCTGGGAGTCTAATTATCGAGAAAGAGGAGGGTTTATATGAGTGAGAATTGTTGAGACCAAGGTTGGATAAAGCACAGGGACAGATGACCAAATGAATGGAAACACATGAACTATGAACCAATGGCTGGATTCCCAACTGGATCAGGCCCTCTGAATGGGTAAGAGAGTTGATTGGCTTGATCTGTTTGGGAGGCATCCAGGCAGTGGGGCCAGGTCCTGTGCTCATTGTGTGTTTGTATTAAATCAAATGTTCTTTCCCTCCACGGAGAGTGGCAATGTTCAGTGGTTTCTTACTATGCCTACAATTGCCATTGCTTAAAAAAAGAAACCTAACGAAAGTCAGAGAGATGTTACATCTATGGTAGCATGAACCTGAGAGCTGTGCTGCATGAGTAGTTGAAGGGAGTTGAAAAAACAAAGAACAAAAGAACTGAATCATGGTGAAAGACAGTTGTTTTAGGCTGTGCATATCTATGAACCCTAAATCTATCTTATCCATTCAAAAATACTCTGGAAAATACCACAGAATTCTGTTTAATCACATAGCTTAAACTATTTTTGTAGTGAATGGAAGCCACAAGTGTAAACTTTGATTCTTGTCTTCTTTTTTCTGGCCTTCAGATTGGGCAGTGGCTTGCACTGTAAACCTAACTCACCCTTCTAGCTCCTTGCCTGCCCTGCTGGACTCTGCTCAGATCTCTATGCAACAGTGAAACAGCTCTGAGAATACAGATGTTGGCACAGCTGTGTATAAACAGGATCTACACAAGAACTCTTCACAAATGCTCTCTAGTTATTTAGCATGTTTTTCAACTGTTAGAAGAAACCAAGCAACACAATAACAGAGAGAATCATAGACAACCTACTATTTTCAGTAAAATTAGGCCTAGCTTTAATAAATGTATATTTTGTGCATAAGTAAATAATTCATTTAATGTATAGTTATGCCACTTCTTGACATTTTCTTGCAGGATAATTGCCATGATGTAGATGTAACCAACCATCTTATTAAAAAAAAATCACAGAACCAATGTAAAAGAGAAAACCAAGAGGTCAGAGCTCAGAGCTAAAATCTTACCCTTCCTCCTGCAGTGCTCCTACCTCTCTGAAAGAGAGCTACTTCCTGTATATATAGTCTTTAATATAGTCTTTCTGTTCTGCCTTCTCATTGGTTGGAAACCCAAACATATGACTGCCTTGTCACTGCCTGTAAGTACAGCCCTCCAGGTCTTAAAGGCATGTATCTCCAATGCTGGCTGTATCCCTGAACACACAGAGATCTACCTAGCTCTGTCTACCAAGCGCTGGGATTAAAGGCATACGCAACCACTGCCACACTCTTGCTATGGTTCTAATAGCTCTGACCCCTGGGCAACTTTATTTATTAACATACAATTAAAATCACATCTCAGTACAAATAAAATACCACCATATTTCCCCTTTTCTATTTTAATAAAAAGAAAAAAAGAAAAAGGTTTTAACTAACCAAAGAAAAACTATATACAAAAGTACAATAACTATATACAATATATACAAGTAATAAATACCTAAACAATGTCTAGTCCATTTGTATTTGACAAATCAGAGAAAATAATTCCATTATCTATCCTATTTTGGTAAGTCCAAAATGTATGTAATTCACTTTCTATCCTAACTAGTCATCAACTATAACTAACTAATCTTCAACTATAACTAACTAATCTTCAACTCCCTCAGAGACCCAAGAAGGAAATAATATTAGCTAACAAAAATAAAAACAGGAAGTGCATGCAAGCAACTTCCAAAAAATTTGTGAGTTGACAGAAACAGTCAGCTGCCCATATTTTCTCTGAAGTAGATTGATACTGCCAGGAGCCAACATGTCTCAAAAAAGAAAAATTTCTAAGTTATTAAAACATTTTAAATGCCATATTCTGTAGACCTCTGAAGGGTTTGAAGATGACCTGTCTAAAATATATCTGCTCAATTTTTAAAACATATCTAATATGACTACAAGTTCTATTGTAATGTCTAACTACTAACTTTCATTTCTTTATATCCTAATAGTTGGTAATAATAACGTTCAAAGATTAGAAAATTTCATTACATTGTTAAATGAATGGTATAAATACAATTAGAAATATAAATATAGCATTTTCTAACAATATCAATTTCAAATTTGTATACAATATAAAACAATCCAATCCAAATGTAAAGTATTTAAAACTAGAAATTGTCTTTTTCTTTTCTTTCTTTTCTTTTCTTTTTTTTAAACAAGAACCTTAAGTCTAATCTCCTTTGCTTAGCCTTTTTCCTAACCCTTGACAACAACTTATAACCAACCCCCTTAAACAATGAAAATTATCCCAGACCCAAAACCCATCAAAAAGACCAAAACCCCACCCACCCCACACCACCTCTTTGGGAATGTGGGTGTCGTATTCTTAAAATTGCTTCCTGCTGGGTATGGGTGAAGTTTTCTTTATCCTGAAAGAAAAATTTTAGGTTAATTGTCAAATTCTAGGAAAGGTAACTATATCCTTCATTATCTAGTCTGTGTATAATGCCAAAGTTCAGGGTTTATCTCAAGTCCTTATTCAAGTAGTCTTTGAGACTGGATCATCTCAGCTAGTCATCTCAAAATTGCTCTGAGCACCTTGTAGTTCAAAGTTGATCTGTAGATGATGTTTGTCAGCTTAATGATATTATTGTCCACATGGAATTGTTGTTGTTGGGGGACCCCATCTTCTTCCTGGAGACATCAGTTGATGTTAGGCCTGGCCGTGATTTCCTGCAGAAAACTGATAAGAGACTCGAACACAAAGACATATATATGCAACTAATTGAAGCCTTTTTTCTAGATTAGTTAGTACTCTATATGACCATTCATATCTTAACAAAGGTTAAAATGTGTGTGTGTGTGTGTATATATATATATATATATTAATCTTGTAAATTTTGATATAAAATTCATACTTGAAGAAAAGTTTTAAGAATCATAATAGAATCAAAGAGTTGAGATTAGTAATAGAATAGTTCCTTAATTAATTTGGCTTTTGTCCTGTCCCATAGCAGAAGATGGCTCTTTTATTCTGGCATGATACAGGGAGTTTGCATTTTCCTTTTAAAAACATGCTTGAGTTTAAAGAAGGAGAGAGCCATTCCCCAACTCCAAAGTCAGCTTTAAATTTTAATTGAACTGGGACTATTAGAAGACCAATAGTGTTAAATCTTTAGAGAAAAGCAGAAACAAACATTTAGGAAGACTTATAGAATTTTTTTGGATGATATACCCATATACCATTTCACTCTGTTTCCTGGGATAGATGATTTGTCCCTTTTCTTCAGTTGTCTCATTTGTCTTGTGTTCTTCAGATTCCTTAACCTTCATTCTCCTAAAAGACAAAAACAAAAACCTTTCCCCAAGACTAATTTTGGGGATGTTCCTTTTTGGCAAGTTATTATCTGATTAAATGAAAAGGCATGTGTTACTGGTGTAAGTTAGTTTAAATTGGATGTTCATGCTGGTTGATGAACTATCACCTCCTCTAATTAAGAGGTCTCTCTTGTTCAAATCGAACCTTTATCAATTTTGATGGTACCCACAGCTTATCTTCTCCTGTAGAAACAAATGCAAAACCTCGTCCCCAACGTAATACATACCCTGGTTTCCATTCTGAGGTCAGCACATCCTTAAAGTATATAGGCTGATTTAATTCTGTAGTTTTTTCTATTATCCATTGTCTCTCTGCAGCTGTTGTTCCTTTCTCATTGGCATTGAGAAAATTCAAAGTTAACAGAGCATTATACAGTCTATTTCTGGGAGGTTTTGTTACCCCTTTCTGTTTATTTAGCATATCCTTTAGAGTTCTGTTTGATCTTTCTATAACTGCTTGACCTGTAGGATTGTGTGGTATATCTGTAATATGCTTTATGTTATAATAAGCATAAAACTCTTTCATTTTAACAGAGACATATGATGGAGCATTGTCAGTTTTGATTTGTGCAGGTATACCCATGATGGCCATAACTTCTAGCAAATGAGTGATTACAGAATCAGCTTTTTCAGAACTCAAAGCAGTTGCCCTTTGAAATCCTGAATAAGTATCAATGGTGTGGTGTACATATTTCAATTTTCCAAATTCTGCAAAGTGAAACACATCCATCTGCCAGATTTCATTCCTCTGAGTACCCTTTGTGTTACATCCTGCTGGTAATGGCGTTTGATTGTAGAAGGAACAAGTAGGACATTTCTTTACTATTTCTTTGGCTTGCTGCCAGGTTATGGAAAAATCCTTTTTTAAACCTTTACTATTGGCATGATGTTTTTTACGAAATTCTGAGGCCTCCACCACATTTCCTATCAATAATTTATCAATCTCATCATTGCCTTGTGCTAGAGGGCCTGGCAGACCAGTATGGGATCAGATGTGAGTTATATATAAAGGATGACTCCTTTTCCTGATTGTATCTTGTAATTGAATAAATAGTGAAGTTAATTCTGAAGCATCAGGGATAAATTCTGCAGTCTCAATATGTAATACCACTCTTTCAGCATACTAAGAGTTACTATGTTGAGAGGTTCTGAAAAATCAATTAATACCAACAGAATAACATACAATTCTGATTTTTGAACTGAATTATAAGGACTTTGAACCACTTTACTTAAATTTTCTGATTTGTAATTGCCATTGTATATATTTTAATTATTCTGTGCATTGAACATGTCAGTATCTATAGTACTAGAGCAACAGCTTTTTCTAATACAAGATACATAATAATGATGCTTTGATTGTCCTTTGAAACTAAAACTGTTAGGGTTTTTCCATAACAGTTGGAGGAGTACAAGTGATTCATCACTGAAACTATTACAATTGCTATTTTTTTAAATCAATTTACAAAATTACTTTTAAAATGCTGTTTTAGAAAATAGTTTTTTTGTAGCAATTACCAGATATCTTTTGTGAAAAGAAATAGGAGACTTGGGATGTAACTACAAAGATTGCTTAGATTGTCCTTTCTGTGAGTCACTGGATCCTCCAGGAGTATCTGTACCTGTCATCCTCTTCAACTGCTTTGTGACTGACTGAACTGCAAACAGCTGGTGACAATGCAAATACGTTTGTCTAGAGGATTCAAACAGACTCTGTCTGATAGAAAAAGCCACACTGAGTTCATCCCATTGTTCCGTCATTCTGTGCAAATGATCATCCTCTGATCTTTCCTTGAATGTCTGATTCTTTTATGAATTAGTGAGTGAAACTAATATATTTGACATGCCTTCATTTTATATCTACATGAGAATCATAATTTTATTGCTTTCATTTAAATCTTTTAACTCTCTAGTATAGAATTCTGAAATTAAAATTTATTTTTTAAAGCTTTACCAGTGTGGATTTTTTTAAGTTGAAATAATTTTAAAAGACAACTGCTAATGTCTACTTAATACAACTATTAACACAACACACACACACAAAGAGAGAGAGAGAGTATATCTCTTAATTTTGGCCTGTTCAGAAGCAGAGAAAAAGAGACAAAGTTACACAATTGTTATAATTATTAGATCAGGGCTGACCAAGGTGCTGTGAAAATAAAAGAAAAGGGAAACCGACCTCCACAGCAGCAATTTCTAATTAAATTGCCTTTAATTAGAACAGTGATGTGAAGAAGTGTGGGGATTCATAGGGTAGAAAGGGGAGTCTTTGCAGTGGAAGATTCTACTTGTAGATATGTTCCCCTGTGGTCTCAAAGTCATGAATACCAAAGGAGATGGATGTGTTGCCCTCATTAGGAAGTCTGCTCTAAGGCTCCCAAAGCCTGCAGATATTATCAGAACGCTAACTTTGTTGAGACTTTCTCAGGCTGTCAGATCATTAACTCTTCAATAACTTGAACTGGAAAATTCCTAGAAAGAAGTTGATTGGCTAATTAGAACTGCAATACAGTGACCACAAGGGGACTCTGAAAATGATCTCCTTTTACTGGAGGAATCACTTGAATGGGAGCCAGGAACCTGCATGGACCCACTGAGTCCAGGCATTTGGTGTTATTTCTTTCTCCTGTTCGAGTGTGTGTGTGTGTGTGTGTGTAAGCCAGAGAGCCACAGCATGTTTTTCTCTATTGCAGTGGTTCTCAACCTTCCCAATGCTGCATCCTCTTAATACAGTTCCTCGTGTTGTGGGGACCCCCAACCATAAAATTATTTCATTGCTACTTAATAACTGTAATTTTGCTACTGTTATGAATCATAATATAAATATCTGATATTCAGGATATCTGATATGGGACCCCCAATGGGGTTGTGACCCACAGGTTGAGAATCATTGTGTCAGTTTGAATAAAAATGACCCTATAGACCCATAGGGAGTGGCACTATTGGGAGGTGTGGCTTTGTTGGAGGAGGTTTGTCACTAAGGGGTGGACTTTGAGGGTCTCAGGAGCTCCAGCCTGGCCAGGGTATCGCTCTCTCTTCCTGCTGCCTGTGGATCCAGATGTAGAACTCTCAGCTCCTTCTCCAGCACCATGTCTGCCTGCATGACACCATGCTTCCCACCATGACAATAATGGAGTAAACCTCTGAACTGTAAATTAGCCCCAATTAAATGCTTTCTTTTATAAGAGTTGTCATGGTCATGGTGACTTTTAGCAGCAATAGAAACCCTAACTAAGACAGTAGTTGGTACCAGGGACTGGGGTATTGCTGTGATAGATATGACCATGTTTTTGATTGGAGGAATTTGGATTTTAGAAGTTTGGGTTAGGAAAGTGTTGGATTGCTTTAAGCATTGGTTAATAGGTCATACTAGTAGAAGCATGGAAGACAGAGGTCCTAAGGGTGAATTGAACTGTGGGGGCCTGGGTCAAGAGGTTTCAGAGGAGGAGAATATTAGTATGTAGCCTAGAGACTATTCTTGTGATATTTTGTAAAGAATGTAGTTGGTTTTTGCCCTTGGCCAAAAAGTATGCCTGAGGCTAAATTGAAGAGTTTTGGATTAATTGACTTGGCAGAGGAAAATTCAAAACAGCCTAGTATAGACTCTGTTGTATGGTTATTAGTGTTCAGTCTTATGAAGACCTATAATGAAAAGGAAAAAACTGAGCAAGAAAAAAATACAAAATGGACATGAAGGAGAAAAGGGGTACCAGGAAGTAGAATGAAGATAAATTCTGTGATAAACAGGTGAAAGAAAATCCTGTGTTAAATGGAATAAAGGGAGTGATGACCTCAGGGCAAGCTCACATCCAGCTAAGCTTCCAACTTGTGAAAATAAAGTTGTGAAAAATTAAAGAAAAGCTTAGAGCTGGGTGTGGTGACACACTCTAGTCGGACCTGTGGAAGGAGGAAGAGGCAGAAGGATCTCTGAATTTGAGACTAGCCTGGTCTACAGGTTGAGTTTCAGGACAGTCAATCCTAGGCAGTGGAAGAAACCATTAAAAAAAGAGATCTGGTAAAGATGTAATTGAACAAGGGGGCCATGTTCCAGCCCCAGCCAGCAGCAGAACTTGGCAGCTTTAGCCACAGGGATCTGAGTTTAGAGTCAAGGGTAGAAAAAGGAGTTTTGAAAGCTCTCTCCAGGATTAAGTAAAGCTGCTGAGGCCAGGCATGTGTCACGGTGTCCCTGCCTGGAGACCTAGAGAGACCACTGAGCGAAGCTGCGAAAGTGAAGCCTGGATTGTATTGGAGACTGCAAGATGTTGGAGATTCCAGAGCCATGGGATGCCTGCCAAGGAAAGCTGCTAACAGAGAGTGGAACCAGCCCAAGAGAAAGAAGTGTGTTGCAGTCAACAAAGCTGAAAGGAGTTGGAGATCTGAAGAGTGCTTTGACATCAGATATGGAGATGCAGAGTTTGGAGTTTGCCCAGCTAATTTTTGGTCTTGTTTTGGTCCAGTGTTTCCTCACTTTGCTCCCTCTCCTCCCTTTGGGAACAGTAATGTATACCTGTGCCATTCTTTGTTGGAAGCATGTGATCTACTTTTCCATTTTGATTTTACAGGATATTATAGTTAAGAGATCACATGAGTCTCAGAAGAGACTTTAGACTTTGGGCTTTTAAAGAAGTTTGAGACTGTTATAGACAATGGGGACTTTTGAAGGTAAACTAAATGCATGTTGCGTTATGTTATGACTACAAGTCTATTTGGGCCAGGGAGTGGAATGTGGTGGTTTGAACAAAAAGGGCCCCTGGTAAGCCCATTGAGAGTGGCACTATTAGGAGGTATGCCCTTGATGGAGTATGTATGGCTTTTTTGAAAAAGGTGCATCACTACGGGGTGGGCTCTGAGGCCTCAGAAGCTCAAGCCTTGCCAGGATGTCACTCTTATTTCCTGCTGCCTGCCAATTCAGATGTATAACTCTCAGCTCCTGCTCCAGCACCATGTCTCCCTGCATGCCACCAAGCTGCCCATCATGACAATAATGGACTAAATCTCTGAATTGTAAGCCAGCCTCAATTAAAATATTTTCCTTTATAAGAGTTGTCATGGTTATGATGTCTTTTCACAGCAATAGAACACTAAGAAACACTGCTCTATTGCATTTTCTGTTGTTTTTGTTGTTGATGTTCTTTTAATATAACCTGTAGATTACTATTTTGGATAGGCTAGCTGGGCAGCCAGTGAGGTCCAGGCACAGCTTGTCTCTGCTTCCCAGCCCCTAGGTTACAGATACACTCTGCCATCCCCAACTTTTTACATAGGTACAAAAGATCTGACTTCAGGGCCTCATGCTCACCACTGGAAGTACTTTCCCCACTGCACCCTCTCCCAAGACCTATGTTCTTTTCTTCTTATACCTTGGATGGTTATACTTGCCTTATTTTTTATTTACAATCATTTTTACTTGTAAATTCTTCAGAGGAGGTATCCCCATTCTTTGAGGTAATGTACATGTATGTTTTCTTTTTTTCCGTGTTGGAAGGCTATAACACATCATAAATTTATCCAACACAAATTAGATATGTAAATAATACAGATGTGAAAATATCAAATGCAGTGAAAAAAACTAAAAATAGAAGAACAGAATCCAGGGCTTTGACTTAGATGGTTCCTGTGACTCTTCTGTGTGATATTTGATTTCATCATAAAGTAACGTTGATGGGATGGCATGAGTTTTCTTCAGACTTATCAAAATACATTTGTGTGATCCTGCTTTACCTGTTAAATTAGAACTGGGCTAGAACCTCTAATACACTATTATCTTGTATCTAAAGGTTTTGGAACCTCCCATTATTTTTGATTAGGTAATTGTTATAACACATTTCTTATAGATATATCAATTCATTTTTATCCTAATTCCATTTGGGATGTCTGTAACTCCAGGGCAATTATGAATATCCCTGGGAAATATATTGTCCCTGGCTTTGCCATACTGATTGCAAACTGAGACTTGTAAAATCCATGATTTGGGATGATACATCAACATACCTAATAAAACGTTCAGTGTTCATCTCTTCAGCTCTTAATTTCTACCCTTTTTCCTAGGTTCTATAATTGTAAAAACTTAAACTTAGAGGAACATCTAAGCCAACGGTATTTTAGAAGTGTGCATATCTGTTTGCATAGTTCTCAAATATAAGAACTTTAAAATGTTCTTTGTTCATCATGTGACTTTGGTGATTTTTCCATTAAAAGGTAGAATCTTGAATTTCGCTGCCTGAGGGAACAGCTTCCAGCAGTGCAGGGCTCCAAGGGAAATCCATGGAGTTTCTGGCAGACTGTTACTTTTTTATTTGAGGAGATTAGGAAAAAGACACTCACACACTCTTGATGGTTTCCTTCTTTATTATTCTTCTGTATTCTGATTCTGTGTTCCATGTTCTCTTTTCTTAACTCTATCCACAAATGTCCCTTCTGTCTCTCTTGATGTTTTCCTCATGCTGCTCTTTGTATATTCCCTGAAAGCTTATAAACCCCAGCAGAATCTTCCAGGCAATATAAAAATTACAATGTGGTTATATTCTACTTTTCAAGTGAATGATTACAATGAACACGAGTGAAAAACAGCATGTTTTCCTTATTCCTCACATGATTAAACATTTTACATCAGTAGTTTTTTTGTATCAGAAGACTGAAGGCAGAAATGGGTAGAAGGAATTAATCATCATCTTTGATCACCAACCAACCCTCGTAAGGAAAGCACATCAGCTAGTAATAATTGGGCTGCTTCGTTTTTCAATCCCTAATCTCAAAGCTATCATCAAAATATCTTAATCTAACCTGAGGTCATTCTAAGGCTTTGTTTCAGCTATGATGCACACCAAAATCTGAGAGTGCATCTTTCAACAGTAAAGTTAAAAGAATTAAGCCAGCCTGGCTCCTGGGGACTCAATTGTTTTTCTTAATCATTAACCTGAACTGCCATCTATGCAGCTCCTTAGGTGGAACTCACAGGCCCTAGATGTATTACAATTCCTTGTATTTATTTTTAATCATCAAAACTCTATTTAAACTAACATTATTATTATCAATTAGATAGTACAGCTTAAGAAGAAATCATCTTCATAATAATCCACAGGTAAAAATACCCAGTAGAATGGGATGTTCCCATGAGATTAACATACTACATTACAGGCAGTAGGGGATCTCCCCACATACATTCACACCATGCCAGATACCAGAGAAAGATGGCAGCAGCAAACATGTGAAGGCATGGCAGAAGCAAAAGACACTCTGGTGAGTCTGTGGTCTGGGGGCCTTGCCTATCCAAGATTCACCCATCAAGGATTAGCCTCCTGGTGGGCTGGATTTCTGTTCCCAGGAAATGGCAACCATTGTTAGAATTCTGCCCTCACTCCAGCTGCATGACAGCACATGCACAGTTCAGGAGTTAAGCAAAGGGTCTTGTGTCTTACATGATCAGTGTGCACTGGTGACTGTGTGCTAGCGGCATGGTCACACAATCAGTGCATGCATGGTGTACTTCTATAGGTTTACCTGCACCTTAAAGAGCCTTGACTCAGACCCCACCCTCTCTCTCTGTTCTGTTCTGTCTCCCCCAGGCCTGGTTCTTCTTCCCCGACCCTTCTTTATCCTAATAAAGCTCTGCTACTAAGTAGTCGTGGCCATGCCTTGTGACCTTTTTGAGTGGTAACCAGTGCCGGTAACCAGCGCCACTTATTCTTTCAACCATGCCTTTGTTTCAAAAGGCTATTATGACAACCTTGTTATGACCATGGTATGACTTCCTGTTGTGCCCACCTTGCAACCATGTCTTTGTTTCAGGGGTTGTTACACCTAACTTGTTATGTCCGCTTTTTTTTTTTTTTTTTTGGTTTTTCGAGACAGGGTTTCTCTGTGTAGCTTTGTGCCTTTCCTGGAACTCACTTGGTAGCCCAGGCTGGCCTCAAACTCACAGAGATCCGCCTGCCTCTGCCTCCTGAGTGCTGGGATTAAAGGCATGCGCCACCACCGCCCGGCTTACATTCTGCTTTTATAATTCCACCTATTGTCTGCCAAACTCCCTATTTGGAAACCCCTTAGCCCTGAGCTATAAAAACTTTGTCTTTCCCCATGTCCAATGCTGATCTCTTGAAGCCTGCCTTTAGGGAGAGACAGCCCATGTACACACATTTTTAAAAACCTTGCTTTAATTAATTTGGCCATGATGATTTGGGTCAGAGGTCTTTCTCCTGATATCTGTGAAATTAACACTAATGTGCACAGGTGTATGCTTCAAAGGTTTTTCAGGCTGAACCATAGAAGTTCAGAGACTCACTTCCAATATATAGCATTACTCAAAGCAAATCACTGCACAAACCCAGATTCAGGTGCCAGTGGCCCTGCCAGAGGAGCAGCAGGTGGCAATTGGTATGCCAATAGGTTCCATGGGTAGCCATTTTGTCCTGTAGCCAGGGAGTTTCCTTTTGAGCTAACATTCCAGCCCTTTGTTAAGGACAAAGGGTGACATGTTCTCTTCTTTAGCTACTTCCTGCTAAAGTTAGGATGCCATTTTAAACCCCAGGAAGGCTGGAATGTTAGTCAAAGGCCAGAAGGGGATTAGGACAACAAAATCTTCATCCGAAGCATCTCGTTTGTTGACCCAGCTAAAGAGATGGAATAATCACATGACTGGACTGGTTTATATTAGTTTTCAGCTAATCCAGGGCTTTCTGGTTTTGTAGGACTACCTGGGGCTGGCACAGTGTAGATCACCTTTGGAGCAGTTGGTAGTCCACAGATGATCTCTGGATGGTGTCTACCAGGCAAATGGAACTCTGCCAAGACAGATATTGACCAGGGACAGAAGCTAGAGAACTAAAAGGAAACTTTTACCCTCAGGAATGGGCAATAGGGAAGCTAGGCTCTTGATTGACAGGAGCACTTATCTGGAGTGTTTGACCTATGAGATGTGGATCCAAGTCTTCCAGTTTTTCCAGTTCCTTGAAGCTTATATTACCGTTGTTTGTAATCTGCATTGAAATCTATGTTGTAGATACAGCAGCTAACAGGTATCTGTAAAACAGCTGGAGTCAACTCATGCCATGCTTTGGGTTAAAGCATGAGAGGTTGTGAGTAATAATAGTAGTCAGTGCTTTACCAGCTTATCTGAATGTCGTTGGTTAATGTTAAAACTTTGAATTTTTGAAATTTTAATATAACAAAAGTATAAAGTAACTTGTATTTATATACCTTAAATTATTTTTAGACCCTCATCACTTATTTAGACTTTTGTATCCTCAGATGTTTATAATTTAAATTATTTTTAAACTTTAATAATTTATTTAAACCTTAAACTTTTTATCCACTTATTTACCACTACACATATATAAGTGGTTGATTATTGGGAGCTATCATTGTAAAGCAAGTTTCTTTAAATAAAGGAATAGAAGGTTACACTGAAATCTGTTTTGCGATTTTGTCTTTATCAGTGTGAAGTCTGCCAGCAAGGTAAACTGTCTGTGTCCTTCTTTCTCAGCAGGAGACCCAGCAGCCCTAGACAAGAGAGGCCTGAGTCCTGACATGAATGAACTAACAGGGCAGCTGCAGCCTTGGGGAAGGAGCGGGTTGCCTGCTGCTGTCACACTGATAAAGCTACAGTTAGTCTAGCCATCCATGCCACCAGCCATCTGGGAAGGATAAATTAAAGCAGGAAGTATAATCCAAATCGCCTATGTATCAATTAAAACGACAGAGACTTACTTCTGCCTGTATGGTTACCCTAGGCTGCGGTGGTCTCAATTGCCCCATTGAGGGCAGTAGTTGTAGGGTCTTCAGCTGTCACACAGGACAGTATCAAATATTCAGCTGCTGCACAGGACAGGTTCGGCCTAGGCTGACAGACCCAGATGGTCTGTGATATTTTCCTGTGGAGAAGGCACTTGGGAAAACTGACCTCACTTTGACAGGACAGAACACACCAGTCAACCCGCCAGTGTCCACAGTTTGGGCAGGCCCTGGTGGCAGAGGAAGCATGGGGCAGTTTTTCCAGTGACTGGTGTTACCACAGTCCAGGTGATTTTGTGGAGGCCCTGTCATCTTCTTTGGAGACTTTAGGGTTGCCTCTAAGGACTGACATTTCTATCACGAGAAGCCTTTTAAAAAACATTTTAAACACCATGTTCAGCAGGCCTCTGAAAAGTTTTGAGGGCATCTATTGAATAAACCTGATTTTAAATGAACTTTGTTTTCAGTTACCTATTTTAGGATTAACCTTGAAAACATACAGGAGGCTAATAAAACTTATTTCTGTAAATAAATGATATTTGTTGATCATTTATAAGATGACTATTAATTTGTATGTCTTAGTTATCTTTAAGTTTTATTCCTGTTAAATTTAGCCTCAAAACATCACAATTTTTTAATTGAAGCTCTTTAAGTATCAAAACTTTAAATCATGAATATAGTCTAAGGGAGGCTAGAAACTTTATTTTCCGAATCCTTTCATAATGCATCACTGCAGATATCATCACCATTTCATACTGCACCACTGCAGATATCATCACTGTTTCATAATGTACCACTGCAGATATCATCACTATTTCATACCACACCACTGCAGAATATCATCAGTTTCACAATGCACCACTGCAGATATCATCCCTGTTTCATAATACACCACTGCAGATATCATCACTGTTTCATACTGCACCACTGTAGAATATCATCACTGTTTCATAGTACACCATTGCAGAATATCATCATTTCATAGTACACCATTGCAGAATATCATCATTTCAGAGTGCAGCATTGCAGAATATCACCATTCCATAGTTCACCATTGCAGAATATCATCAATGTTTCATAATGCACCATTGCATAATGTCACCATTTCATACTGCATCATTGCAGAATGACTCGGTTTATTAAAATAGCTAAGGCATAACAAAGTTAGCAAAGACAAGGAGGCTAAACATATATTAAGTCAGTCTCTGCTGAGCCTTTCTCAGGATGAGCTTTTAAGCATGAAAACCATGTTTTGGGCTGACATATTTCAGTTAACAAGAAGTGGAAAGACAGAAGCTAAAAAGCAAGGTTAGTACATTATGAGATTTCCCAGGACTATGGACTTTGATGGGTTGGGTCTATGCTTTCATTTTGACTGGTGGTGCTGTCTATATGCTGAGTTTTACAGCCTGAATAGTATGATCACCTATGTATAATTTCTAATTATTAATTCTGTATTGTAAGTTTTAAGTCAACTTTTGTTACAAATGTTATTGACTTTTGACCATATCTAATAAATTTATAAATCTCAAGGTACAGAAAGTTCATATAATAGTCTCAGAAATATTGAGATGAGGTTTATATCTTAGCAAAAGTTTTAGGCAGTTAAATGAAACCAATAACCTAATTTTTTAGCTGCTCTGCTTTGCCCTTTTTCTGCCACAAGTCGGATGGTTTACCTGACATAGGACAGATACTTTCCAACTCCAGGGCCAGCTTTTCAGTGTGGCAGAACAGCATAAAACAATATTTCTACATTATCCATACCCAAAAGACATTTGAATCCCTGCTAGACTGAGTTCACTGGTCAGAAAGCTCAGAGATAAGGAGTGCTGAGCCCTGGCTATCAAAGTAGCCACAGCAAGTGGCAGCATATTTGGGCCTGGGCAGGTGAGTACTCTAAATTGCCCAGGATGGCATGTTGGGGGAGGGTGCCCACATTGCCCCAGCCTGGCTCGTGGGAGTGGTGGCAGCTAGAGCTTGGCACAGAAACACGTACAAGAGGGAGACAAAGCAAAAATAAAACCAACGAACATAGAACACAGAACATAAAAGAGCTGGAGACAGCAAAAGCAAAAATCAATACATAGAACATAGGCTCTGTCCAGCTTACCAGTCTTATTACACATGTTATTCATCTGTCAGTCACCCCAAGTCTGAACACATGAAGACAGGTAAAACACAAGACAAGACACAGAGCAAAAATAACAACAGGACAATGACAACAATTGGGTCATTCAGAGATTCACCAGTTCGACCAAATAAGTTTTTTAACTAATAGGAAGCTTTATCTCAGCTGCCTCCCTACATACTCCAGGTGCCAGGAGGCTTCCTACATGTTGGATTTCCCCAATTCAGTTAGGCCAGGCCTCTCTGATGTCTGTCTTGCCTCCTAGTCATGCCAGATGTCCTGCACTGGGCCTGTAAAACCTCTTGGCTCCCAGTATCATGGAACACCCTCAGGATTGCGAGGCTCTGTTATGCAGCCTAGGCATCAGAAACTTTCCAGTGGGCACCAGATGCGGGGTTTCTCTGATTACTTGGCTCCAAGTCTCATGGGGGCATTCCCAGAGTCCCAAGGCAGGTCAGAAAAAGAACTGGAGGCTCTGGATGAACTCCTAGTAATGGGATGAGCCATGAGACATCTCATGTCTGCCTTGGATTGGGGATTGTTGGATCTTGTCAGAATCCCCCACATCCCCAGATCCGGTTCCCACAGAACCAGATGTCACAGAGAACATCTGACTTACCAGCAGAGGCCTCCAGAAATGGGTGCTTGCTGATTTCTTTTGAGGCAGCCGTTTGCTCAGGCAGTACTGAAGGCATGCCCTGGGGCTTGGAAGGTCTCCAAGGTACACACTCTCCCAAATGCAGCTCTTTAGTACCAAAGGGACAGAGGGAAGGGTCCAGCTTCTGAAATTGGGTTGAGGTCTTGATCTCCAAATGTTAATCCCACAGATACCAGGAGAAGGACCACTGAGCCAAATCATCATGGCCAAATTAATTAAAGTAAGTAATTAATTAAAACAAGCTTTTTAAAAAATTTGTGTACATGGGCTGTCTCTCCCTAAAGGCAGGGCTCAAGAGGTCAGCGCTGGACATGGGTGAGATGAGGGTTTTATAGCTCAGGGGTAGAGGGTTTCCAAATAAGGAATTTGGTAGGCAAGCAGGTGGGGTTACAGAAGCAGAGCATAAGCATAACAAGTTGGTCATTACAATCTCCTGAAATAAAGACATGGTTGAAAGGAGGTCATAACAAGGTGGTTATAACAAGATAGTTGTAACAATAGGTTGTCATAATAACCTCTTGAAACAAAGACATGGTTGCCATTTCCTAGAACAGGAAGTACAGAACTATTTGTAGTTAAGGTTACAGATGGGTCATAGCCTAACCCTTGAGAAATAAATTTAATCATAAGCAAGAATGAATCTACTTTGTCTTTAGTATAAAATGGCTTTCAAGCCTAAGATGGAGGCAGGCTGGTTCATCATTAGCTAACTCACCATGCTCACCATGTGGGAAAGTCAAACTGCAATTTTAGTCTACATGAGGATGATGAGATGATGGGGACCTATGATTAGAAGGTTATTAAAGAGGATTCCTAGCTGATAAAGTCAAACAAGGAGAAAGAAGCCCAGAGTTCCAGTTTTCCACTCTTGGCAAGCAACACAATGTTAGATTTTCCAGCATAAATTGCATTGTGTGAATGGGCCCAATGGACACCACGAAAGGCAGAGAAAAGCTATTGTGTCTAATCCACAGAATCTTAAGCAAATGGAGTGCTTTCCTGGACCATTAAATTCTGGGGTGAATTGTGAGTCCATAAGCAAAATGACAGTAGTAGGCTTCCTGGAATGGGAGGTAGTCCTGAGTGCTAGGTGGTAAAAAGAATGAGACATGAATAAGGATATGACAAAAAGAATTAGATGTAAATCAGAAAGCAGAGAGGGATGAAGGGATAATAGTGTCTTTCTTATCTCTCTGCATTCTCTTTCAAAAACTGAGGTTTCTTATCTTGTACAGTTTAAACTAAGAAGAAAAGAAACAATCATTTTTAAACCAGCCTGTTGGGTCCTGTTTAAAACTTTATCAACAATCAGTTTAGGTTCTATGTCTTTAAAAATAAAAGACTTATTACATTAAAATGCATGCCTTTAAAAGTACAGATTTTTGGATTAAGGATTGCTAATGCTATTTTTTAAAAAAGCAATCCGATCGATAGCCTAACAAAATCAGAACCAAAGGCTGAGGGGCCCCCAACTGGATCAGACCACCTGAACGGGTGAGACAGTCATTTGGCTTGATCTGTTTGGGAGGCAGCTGTGCATTGGTGCCAGGTCCTGGGCTCGTTGCATGAGTTGGCTGTTTGAATCCTGGGACTTATGCAGGGACACTTGGCTCGGTCTGGGAGGGGGGAATGGACCTGCCTGGACTGAGTCTACCAGGTCAACCCCGGTCCTCGGGGGAGACCTTGATCTGGAGGAGGTGGGAATGGGGGGTGGGCTGGGGGAAGGGGTGGGCGAGAGGGGGAAAACAGGGGATTCTGTGGCTATTATGTTGAACTGAATGGTGTTGTAAAATAATAATAATAATAATAATAATAATAATAATAAAAAATTAAAAATTGGAAAAAAAAATCTATCATTATATATGGCTGTGTATATGTGTGGGATTGAGCTTCATAACCCAATCATATTAACAATAAAGCTAGCCATGACAGAAATAATAATTGTATTTTGTTCCTGGACAACACTAAATAATCCAATGTAAATGTATGCAGTCTCCCAAAGAAAAAATGGTTGCCAAAAGAGCTATTATCCTTTTAATAAATTTATATTTATCATACATTACAGCATTTTTTAAATTACACACATACCTCTCATTGAGAAACATATTCTAAAACACATCAAAAAGGGAAATGATCTATGTATATTTAATAGGTAGCGAAGGGGCATTGCTCCTAGCTGAGCTAATAAAACATCTAGTTGTGATGTGAAGCATTAGTGTAATAATTTAGAATATTAGGTGATCTTTAAAATATTTCTTGCTTCTTTGCTGTAGGTAAGGCTCCTGTGCAGTTATATTCCAGAACTGAATGTTCTATCATTATTGCCCAGGAAAAAAAAATTACTTTAAAAGCTTCTCCCTATTGAAACGTCCAGTGTGATTTCATATGATGTCACCACATAGTCAGCCCGATGTTTATAATTAGAGTTAGGACTGTTGTTGTGAAAGTGACCCTGAAATCACTGTGAAGGAGTCAAATAGTAACTGTGGACTGAGATGTCTACCGGCAACTGTTCTCCTTTACTAGAATGCAATAGCATCAGGAGAAGCCACTCAAACCAAAATGAGTCTGGAAAGTCCATTTCTTCAAGCGATCTAGATCAGGGTGGACACAGGTAACCTCTCTCCTTTTTGCCTAATCTGTAATAACCAACATTTTCTCATGATGCACAAATTCCAGGGAGATTCAATTCCTCCTCTTTCCTTTGCCTACTACTGTAACCAAGTCTTTTCTGTCAGAATTTCTTCAGACTGCCAGCCCTCAAATAATGACACAGAGGCTTATTAATTATGAAAGTTTGGTCTTTAGCTTAGGCTTGTTCCCAGCTAGCTCTTATAACTTAAATTAACCTTTTCTATTAATCAACATCCTGCCATGTGGCTCTTCACCTCTCCTCCATTCTGTACATCTGACCTCCCCTGGGTCTTGCTGGCGTCTCTCTATCATCTTCCAGACATCCTCTGACTCCCTATGATTACTTTCTGTCAACTAGTAACTAACTCGGCCTCCTGACCCAAGGTTGATTTTATTTCATTAACACAAACACAGACTCAGGGTTCATGGCGTGATCGAATATCCTACCCACATACTGCTGGTTTTCACTTGCAAAATTAGAATGTTAAGAACAAGGCAGGGGTTTGAACTTGAGGCTGATTTTCAGAGAAAAATGTGGAGCAACTCTGCCCTTTAAGTCTTTAAAAGAACTTGTCAGAGGATAAAGAATGTCCCCAAGTTTGGGACATTTCCACTCATTGTCCCATAAAAGCCCTGCAATTTTTTCCCCTTTAAAAATGGGAATTATTTTTCATTGAGTTGGGCAGGTCTACTCCATTTTCCAAAGCCTGAACTTAGAAAAAAAATATTTCTAAAAGCCAGTCTCCACTTTGTTTCTATAGAGTCAGCTGGTAGCAAGACTTCTGGGTTCCGGTAACAACAGGAAGAAGTGGGAAGTGGTTGTGCCTAGAAGCTGGCCACAGTAGTCAGTAAAATCCAATTACGGCTGATGCACCTGGCGTCAGCTGGAGCTGCAAAGGAGGGTGTGGGTTCAAGAGATGAAAACAGAGAGGGCTGAGTTCTCCTAAACTTCTGGACAAGAATTCCAGCACTCTACCCCAGAGGTCCCAAGGTTCCAATACTTTTCAAAACCTCACTCTATTATTTGCAAAGTCTTCTTGAGTTCGTCATGTACTCTGCAAGGACAATAGAGCACAATTTTTTTTTGAGGATATTTAGAATATACTGAAAATGTTGGGAAACTTCAGAGTCTACGCAGTTTTTAGTTCAAGTTCATAAAATTAGTCAAAATAGTCTTCTCAAGTTAGAAGCTTCTTTCTGTGTGATCAGAATTAGTTTCATGTGAAAAACAGCTTAAACTGTACTTAGGTATGAAAATTCAGTCCACTTGGCATCTTCTGTCCACAGGGAGATCTTTAGGAACAAGGTGATCAGAGGACAGCATCTGCTTAGGTTACAAGACTCTATCCTTCCTTTACTTCTATGAGAATCCATTGCCAGTTAGCAAACTAACGTAGGTCTAAAGCTCAGGACAACCCACAGTTGGTTCATTATGAAAGAGCAGAGTCTTAGTTGGGCAACTGGAGGTGGAAGAAGGAAGGAAAAAATAGAATAATTGCACAGATTTCTTAGTATTGTGCTGGTGGCCATGTCAGAGAAGCAAAAGGGGCAATAGAAGTTCAAGGTGTCAGCCTACCAAGAGGAAACTCTCTGATGGGTCAATCTCAGATAGGCAAGACCCCAGAGACCACAGACCCTGAAATGTCTTTTGCTTCTGCTGTGCTTTTACATGTTTGCTGTTGCTATCTTTTTCTGGTATCTGGCATGGTGTGAATGGGTGGGGGGATCCCCACTGCCTGTAATGTAGTGTGTTTATCTCATGGAAACATCCCGTTCTACTGGGCATTTTTACCTGTGGAATATTATGAAGATTAATTCCTAAGCTGAACTGTCTAATTGATAATAATAATGTTAGTTTATACAGAGTTCAATGAATAAAAATAAAAACAAAGAAATGTCACATAGCTAGAACACTTGAGTTTCTATTGAGGAGCTGTATAGACCATGGCTTAGGTTAATAATTAAGAAAAACAATTTAGTCCCAGTTAGCCTCGCTAGCTTAAATTCTTTTAACCTTAATGTTGGGAGGTGTGTTCACAGGTTTTGCAGTGCATCACAGCTGAAATAAAGCTTTGAAAATAACTTAAAGTTAGACCAAGATGTTTTCATCAAATAGCTTTGAGGTAAAAAAAAAAAATACTCAAGAAGATAATCTAAAGTTTTAGAAAGGCACATAGTTGAATGCAGAACTTGCTATGGTCAGGGGACAAGAACAAAGCAGCCCAATTATTCCTAGTTGACACTCTTTTCTTACTAGGATTGGTTGATGACTAAAGGTGATGATTAATTCCTTATACCGATTTCTGCCCTCAGTCTCCTGATATAGAACTATTGATGAGTGGGTATGCACCCTAAAGTTTTAAAGTAGAGCTGACATTCTTTTTCATATATAAAAGTTTAGGTTTGTGATTCCTTTAAGATTCATTACCTTTTAAAATCAGTAATAAAGTAATTGGCCCTTTCTTTGCAACTGCAAAACTGCAGCCTGCCAGTAAAAGACCTGACTGAGAAAAATATCTTGCTTGCCTACATGGTTAATCTATAACAAGTTGCTTGGGTATGAATGTACATGGGTTCTTGGGATAATTTATTTTTCACCTGCAGTACAAAAATGTTTAACATGTAAGGGAGATGACAAACACATTTTTACCTGTATTCATTGTAATCATTCACTTGAAAAATAGAATGTAACCACATTGTAATTTTTATATTGCCTGGAAAATTTTGTTGGGGTATATAACCTGTAGAAAAAAAAGTATACAGTAGAAAGAACAGAGGAAGAATACAGAAAAATAAGGAAGGACACCATCAAGAAAGCATGTAAATGTCTTTTTCCCTAATCCCCTCAGACAGAAAAGTCTAGTTCACACCGATACTGTGGATTTCCCTTTGAGCTCTGTGGTGCCTAAAGGCTGATCCCCCAGGACGTGATAGTATTGTCATATACAAAAGGACCTCAGTGGCATCTTTCATTGATTAGAGGTCCCCATGGCCTAGGATTAGAGGTCCCCATGGCCTAGGATTAGAGCCAGACACTAAGATCCCCAATAAATCTGTGAAATAACCAAAATAACAGAAAATTCCTCATGTTTTCTTCTACTATACCTTTGTGTGGTTTTTATGGGAGTAGAAAAAGTGTACATGCATTCTGTATACACATACACATAATGATGTTTTATATGTTTAAAATATGGTCATGGTTTCACTGTTCAGAACAGACATTCAAAAATATGAGTTATTCTACTAGTAATTTTACATTCAATCTTTTTTTTTTTTTTTTTTTTTTTTTGAGATCTACAGTCCTGAACCCAGCACTTCAAAGACAGACAAGTTGGCAAGGGCAAATTGTAGAAGAAATGTCTGGTTTGGCCCATTGGTCTGTGTAGGATTTGGGGTAACAGATGTAGGCAACAGCTGAATTTGCATGTGTGTGTTCAGAAACCATGAAGAACAAGTCATTTTTAAAATTTAAACTTAATTGTATCCATAAATATCTATGATGGCAGCAATTTTGAATTTGTTATAAAAATTAAACTTTACATAAAAGTACATAGTGAAGGCTTTATAGTCCCTCTTCGTTGCTCACACAACTCAGTCAGAATTATTGTTAAGGTTTCTAAGTAAGGCAATTAGATTTAAAGTTGTGTTTTATTGTTTAAGTAGCACATTAAAATTTAAGTAAAAAATGTGGCAACATAACTCTGAGAAAGAGTGTTGCAGAATATTTGATCACATTATGAACCCTGAGACTGCACTACTTACTGGGAAAACCTGTTTCTGGTTGTGGCATGATTCAGCCCTATCATACACCTTTAACGCAAGATCTTTCTGCTTGAATATTGTAAACAGGATTAAATAAAATCAACTATACGTCAAGAGGCAGAGAAGGCACCAGCTGACAGGAAAAAGTCCTAGAGAATGGGAGGAAGTCAGAAGGACAGAGAAACACACAGGAAGTAGAAGGGAGGGACATTCTGTTGGAGGAGTTTTTTCTTTGTTTCAGACCCGTAGGAGAAACTGGCCTTTGGGAGACACCAGCAGATGAGGAAGAACCGGGTTCTTTCTCTGCCTCTCTGAACTGACAGCCTTTCACCCCAGCATCTGGCAACTGAGTCTTTATTGATAAAAATAGAACAATGGAGACTTAGTCAAAAACAGCATTTGGCTCCCAATGTGGAAGAGGCTGAGGCAGTGGCAGAGGCAGGGCAGGGGACATGGAGGCTCCCCCAGGGCCTCAGCCCCAGCAGCGAGGCAGCAGCAAGCTCAGGTGCAGCCACTGTGTCACTGATAAAACAACAAAAGAGTGCTTAAAATTTTCTTTTTTTTAATTTATTTATTTATTTATTTATTATTTATTTTACAATACTATTCAGTTCTACATAATAGCCACAGATTCCCTTGTTCTCTCCCTTCCTGCCCCCCTCCCCTTCCCCCCAGCCCACCCCCCATTCTCACCTCCTCCAGATCAAGGTCTCCCCCGAGGACTGAGATCGACCTGATAGACTCAGTCCAGGCAGGTCCAGTCCCCTCCTCCCAGATTGAGCCAAGCGTCCCTGCATAAGTCCCAGGTTTCAAACAGCTAACTCATGCAACGAGCCCAGGACCTGGTACCACTGCCTAGATGCCTCCCAAACAGATCAAGCCAATTGACTGTCTCACCTATTCAGAGGGCCTGATCCAGTTGGGGGCCCCTCAGCCTTTGGTTCATAGTTCATGTGTTTCCATTCATTTGGTTATTTGTCCCTGTGCTTTATCCAACCTTGGTTTCAACAATTCTCGATCATATAAACCCTCCTCTTTCTCACTAATTAGACTCCCAGCGCTCCACCAGGGGCCTAGCCGTGGATGTCTGCATCCAGATTCCTCAGTCCTTGGATGGGGTTTATGGCACAACTATTAGGGTGTTTAGCCATCCCATCACCAGAGTAGGTCAGTCCCGGCTGTCTCTCAACCATTGCCAGCAGTCTTTTGTGGGAGTATCTTTGTGGATTTCTGTGGGCCTCTTTAGCTCTTTGTTTCTTCCTTTTCTCATGTGGTCTTCATTTACCATGGTCTCCTATTCCTTGTTCTCCCTCTCTTTTCTTGATCCAGCTAGAATCTCCAGCTCTCTTTCCCTCGACCCTCGCCCTTCATTGCTCCCACTCATGTCCAGGCTGTTCATGTAGATCTCATCCATTTCTCCGTGTCTTTCTTGGGGTCCCATTTTCCAGGTAGCCTCACTGGTGATGTGAGTAGCAGTCCAGTCATCCTTGTTCCACATCTAGCATCTTCCTATGAGTGAGTACATACCATATTTGTCTTTCTGAGTCTGGGTTACCTCACTCAGGATGATTTTTTCTAGATCCATCCATTTGCCTGCAAACCTCATGATGTTATTGCTTTTCTCTGTTGAGTAGTATTCCATTGTGTATATGTGCTACAATTTATTTATCCATTCTTCAGTTGAAGGGCATCTAGGTTGTTTCCAGATTTTGGCTATTACAAACAATGCTGATATGAACATAGCTGAGCAAGTGCTCTTGTGGTATGATTGAGCATTTCTTGGGTATATGCCCAGGAGTGGTATAGCTGGATCTTGGGGGAGATATTTTGTGAGTGTATAATCACTGAGGGCTGGAAATGGCTTAGCAGTTAAGGCTACCGTGGCAAAGACCGATGACCTGAGTTTGATCCCTAGAACTTACATGGTGGCGAGAGCTGACTCTTGCCAGCTCTCCTCTGACCTCCACATGCACACTTTGATGAACGCACACACACTAAATAAATAAAATTATAATACAACTTAAACAAATATATCCACATGTATTTATAAATATATACAGACTAGATAGATAGATAGATAGATAGATAGATAGATAGATAGATAGATAGATAGATAGATATGAACTACATTTGAATTCTGGGGGAAAAATGATGATATGAAATTGCAAGCACATCTTGAATTAAGGCAGACCACTGATTAGTGTCATTACTAGCAAGACACTCTCTGGGGCTTAGTTTAATGTTAAATAATAGCAGCAACTGTCAGGCATAGTACAGAGACTTTATCCAAGATAACAGTCTAAAAGGTGTCACAGATACTATTATAATCATCTCAATTTGTGCTGTGGAAAGAGTGAGACAGAATTAAAGCAGCCTACCCAAATTCCATAGTAGGTAAATGAGAAGCAAAATTTGAACACAGGCAACTTGTACCATAAGACTATGTCTGAAAAAGTGGAGAATGCTTGACTGCCTCTACAGAACAGTTATAAAAACAAAAACAGAAATTTGAATGTATTTTCCATGAGTAAATGATAAAAATTTAGGGTGAAAATTATGTTAATAACCTTGTGTTTTTACCTCCTGTCTATATGAACCAAAGCATCACATTATGCCTTGTAAATATGCATGCCACATGTCAATTAAAAGTAACTAAGTATAGTTACATTCTCATGAAAAGCAATTTAAACACTATAAAGTAGAACATAAGATACTGTAGTAGACATAGAGAAACTAGAAGTATTAATACATTCTGAATTCTGAAGGTAATATTTAGTCATTATATTCCAAAATAACCTTGAGAATCAAGACACATTTTGTAAACCAAACTAATGGGTATAAATTTTAACATTTATGTAAGTATAGCCAAGAATTTCATTCTAAACACCATTTCAGTTTCTTTGATGGTGGCAAATGACTTTAATCCCAGCACTTGGGAGGCAGAGGCAGATGGATCTCTGAGTTTGAGGTCAACCTGGTCTACAGATCGAGTTCTAGGACAGCCAGAGCTATACAGAAAATCCCTGCTCAAAAAAAAGTTCTAGGACATATTTTCCACTGTGTTATTTCTATCCACACAAATATATGTCACCCTCTAAGAAGAAATGAAAATTTGATACCGGTGATAGTTTGTTTAAGATTTAGAAGTAGGGCAAGTAAGCAGAATACAAATAAAAAGTAGTATGTTTCCAGTCCCTATTGGACTTTTACTGGCATTAAATCCCAATGTTACTATAGGTAAGAAACAGATAAGGTATAATGCTCAAAGGGGAGAATTCTGTGTCTAGGAAATGAATTTCAATAAGATGAGTGAGGCAGTCTAAAGACCACAACCTCCCCCGAGCTACACAAGTTTCGTCCACTTAGGAATAAACTCAGTAGTTTGTCTAGCACTTTCATGGACATCCAAAGTATTTATCCATTAATGGTTTGAACTCAAGAACCCACTCCATAATATTTTTAATGGAAAATAGGGTAAAATAATTTACTTGTTCTATTAGCTTTTGTAGTGTCTATTTTTAACACAATTTACCCTGCATTTTAAGTGTAAAGAAAGGAGAAAGAAAGGCCAAGATGGGACTCTCTAGCCTTAAGTCAAAGATCTTCTGCAAAGATCTTAAGAAATCTTATGATCGTATTGTACATATTAAAAGAGATGAAAACCTAAGGACACAAATGGGAAGGTGCCATTTGCTCCTGTGGAATCCATGGTGCTCTCATAGTTTTCTTCTTCTTCTTCTTCTTCTTCTTCTTCTTCTTCTTCTTCTTCTTCTTCTTCTTCTTCTTCTTCTTCTTCTTCTCCTTCTCCTTCTCCTTCTCCTTCTCCTTCTCCTTCTCCTTCTCCTTCTCCTTCTCCTTCTCCTTCTCCTTCTCCTTCTCCTTCTCCTTCTCCTTCTCCTTCTCCTTCTCCTTCTCCTTCTCCTTCTCCTTCTCCTTCTCCTTCTCCTTCTCCTTCTCCTTCTCCTTCTCCTCCTCCTCCTACTCCTCCTCCTCCTCCTCCTCCTCCTCCTCCTTCTCCTTCTTCTCCTCCTCCTCCTTCTTCAGACAGATGAAGTTGAAGGTACAGGTAGAACCATGTTTCTGCTTCCTAAGAGATAGTGTCAATGATGTCTTGCCACTATGTCTGCTTAGACAGTCACTAGCCCATCACAGCCAAGGCTATGATAGTTAAGCAGAACCCCAAGGTTACAGGATGTCACTGCATTGTTCTGTGAACACTGAAATTCCAAGTTGTAGATCTTGAAGAATTCAAATTTTACCCTCAGCAGTGTAGTAGGAATATTAAAAGGTCTTATTAATAAAAACAAACCCGGTGCCAGGGGTAAATGCTGGAAGATCAGAGTAGCAGAACAAGCCACAGCTACCTCACCTCACCAGTTCCTCAGCTGATCCTGTTTCCTCAAACTGGAAGCCTCTGAGTCCTCATCCAGAATGAATCTCAGCTGAACTGTGCTGCTCAAAGCCTAAAAGCTTAACCAGCCTAAAAGCTTCTAGTTTCTGGTTTTCACGCCTTATATACCTTTCCGCTTTCTGCCATCACTCCCTGGGATTAAAGGCTCACTTTCTGGGATTAAAGGCATGTGTCACCATGCCTGGCTGTTTCCAATGTAGCCTTGAACTCACAGAGATCTAGATGGATTTCTGTCTCTGGAATGCTAGGATTAAAGGCATGTACTACCACTGCCTATCCTCTATGTTTAATATTGTGGCTGTTCTCTTTTCTGACCCCAGATAAATTTATTAGCGTGCATAATATTTTGGGGAACACAATACCACCACACAGCAGTATATAAAAATACTGACATTTTGTTTCCCTTGGGAAGATGTTGTCTTTCTCAATGTAGTGTGTGTGTGTGTGTGTGTGTGTGTGTGTGTGTGTGTGTGTGTTAGAAACTTGCTGTCTTAGGGTATCTATTGCTGTGAAGAGACACCATGACCATGACGACTCTTTATATATATATATTATTTATATTTATATATATATTATATATATATATATATATTATTTTACAATACCATTCAGTTCTACATATCAGCCATGGGTTCCCCTATTCTCCCCCCTCCCACCCCCATGACAACTCTTATACAGGAAAATATTTAATTGGGTAGCTTACAGTTCAGACGTTCATCCATTATCATCATGATAGGACATGGCAGCACACAGGCAGACATGGTGCTAGAGAAGGTGCTGAGTTTTACATCTTGCCTTGCAGGCAGCAGGAAGTGAACTGAGTCATTGGAGGTGGCTTGAGCATATATGAGACCTCAGAGCTAGCCTCCACATGACACAGTTCCTCCAACAAGACCACACCTACTCCAACAAGGACACACTTCCTAATGGCCAATCCCTTTGGGAGCCATTTTCTTTCAAACCACAACACTGGCCAAAATTCATAATTAAAAGAGCTGTCTATGCCATGAACATTATAAAACCCATAAAACTCTGAGAAGTATAGGCTTCTATGATTTTTCTTGGCTAAGCTGTGCTTTTTTTCTCTGACGATTAAAAAATGTACATTAAAACCTAAAAAGCAAAACCATTGCCCCAAATAAATACAAATACAGATATAATTTGCTGTCTGTACTGGTTAGATTTTTGTCAACTTGACACACACTAGAGTCTTCTGGGAAAGAAACTAAACTGAGTAAATGCCTTCATCAGACTGGCCTGTGGGTGAACTGTGGAGCATTTAATTGATTAATGATTGATGTAGGAGGGCCCAGCCCACTGTGGCTGATGTTACTCCTGTGCAGATGATCATGACTTGTACAAAATAACAAATGAGTAAGCCATGGAGAGCAAGCCAGTGAGCAGCGTTCCTCCACAGTTCGTGTCTCTGCATCTTCCTTGAGCTCCTGCCCTGCCTTCACTTGTGAGCTGTAAGAAAAAGTAAACACGTTCTCCCTCCCCGACTGTCCTTAGTCACAATGTTTATCACGGCAATAAAGCAAACTAGGACATTATCTACTTACAAAGAAGGCAGTTAGGCAAGTGGCATTCTCAGTCTTTAAATTGTATCAGCGGCATTCCAGAAACCTGGAAAGATGGTTTTCTGAAAGGAGGTCTCCTTGTTTTATTTTTCTCCCCCTCAGAATGCCAGAGTTGAGTCTTTAGATACCAAATTAGTTGTCCCTGGTTCAGATACCCACAAACAGGAAAGCCAAGTGAGAAAACCTAACTTGAAATTCTACACACATTATCTAAGAAACATTCCTACAACTATGTTATTATTTTATATGACTTACAATGTGAATTTATCTCATCCTTATGACAGATTTTTAAGATAAAGGACTTGAATGGTCTCTCAGCGAATACACTGACCAGGCTCCCCAGTTTCTGTCAGGGTCCAGTTCAAATGAGGAGTCTGGATCAGTCACGCTGTTTCAGTTCCAGTGTTGCCGCACACAGACCGCCTGAAAATAGAATCTGTGATGGGAATCGCACACATGTAATCATACTTGATAGACAGATGGTGATGCAGTGGTTGTGAGAGCGCCAGTGGAATCACTAATGAGTGTCGTCAAGCTTCCTCCCTGCTATCGGTGTCCTCTAATGGATGCAAGGTTACTTCTCACCTCGGCGTTCCTAAAACAAATTAAAGAAAAACTTCCTGCCTTGCTTATTATTCTGGATTTGGCTGTCAAGTCATACACAACCAATTTCTTCAGAAAAGGTTGCTTCCACCCAGAACACTGCCTTGCTAACCCCAGGTTTTTGGCAGCTCTTGGGTTCTAAGCAGAGCATCCGGTGTCTGTGAGATTTTAGAGTTGCAGTTTCTGTAACCATCAGATTCTGCTGTGCTAATGAGCAAAACATTTTTCTCTTCCTCTGGCCAAAATAACTGCCTGCTACCCAGAATCTGAATTAAAAACTAATTTACAGTTCCATGACACTTGGCACTTTCGGTAGCTTTTTTTTTTTTTTTTTTTTGGTTTTTTGAGACAAGGGTTTCTCTGTATAGCTTTGTGCCTTTCCTGGGACTCACTTGGTAGCCCAGGCTAGCCTCGAACTCACAGAGATCTGTCTGGCTCTGCCTCCTGAGTGCTGGGATTAAAGGTGTGCGCCACCACCACCCGGCTTCAGTAGCTGTTTTTGAAACACCTCAGAAGTGGCTCAGAAAAGCTTAAACAGCCTTTCTGTTTAAACCAGTAATGCCTCAGCTAAATTATGGTAAGAATATCAGCGGTTATGTATAACCCTCATCATAAGGAAGAAACAAGGTCTGTGATTACTGTCTCGGCATGAAGGTACACCACTGTGAGGACATCAGACTTTAAACCTTTGTGGCTTTCTTGGCAAAACATCTGCTTGACCAATCCTTTTCACCTCTGATTTGGCTGTTATTTATCAGTTTACCCTAATTTTATGGTCATTCCCAAGGGTTGAGAAACAATAAAACAGATATTACAGGGTTAACTCTGTCATCTCCCAAACTCAAACCAAAAAGCTGATGTTTTCCCACTGGTAGCAACCTGTACTTCCTTAACTATCATCAGTGGATAGATCATTCATGTAGCATTTCAATGTAAAATTATCTGTTTAATCATCAACACCTTGTTAATACTCACAGCAAGAGAGTCAGTGTTGACATAAGTAGTTCTCAGACTTGATTATTCTTGAGTCTTCAGGGAGTCTTTACTGAATCTAATACCCATATTCATTCCTCTCAGGCATGACAGTGCCTCAGGAGGTCAGGTCTGCATGGCGTACTTGTTAAAAGTTCCCCAGGCAACCCCAGTGTTCAAGAACTACTGGATATAGGGAGATTTTTAAAATGGATTATTATCTTATTTCTATGTAGCAGATAAGGCAGAATCAACTATTGTTATAAATATTTATAACAATCCCTATTGTTATAAATATTACCTATCTATATTACCTGCTTTGTTTGTTTGTTTGTTTGTTTGTTTGGTTGGTTGGTTGTTTGGTTGGTTGTTTGGTTGGTTGTTTGGTTGGTTTTTCGAGACAGAGTTTCTCTGTGTAACCCTGCTTTTTGTGGAACTCACTCTGTAGACCTGGCTGGCCTTGAACTCAAAGATCCACCTGCCTCTGCCTCCTGAGTGCTGGAATTAAAGGTATGCATCACCACTACCCACTTACATTTTTATAAGTATTCTATAAAAATAAACTCATTTTATCTTCCCTATGTTCTACGTGATCCCCATGGTACAACTGGTTAATTAAAAGGGGAAGAGAGAAATGAAGTAACTTGTTATATGTTACTCACACTTTTCTCTCTCCATTTGGCTCTTAGCTCCTTTTATTCCATCTCTGAGAAGTTCCTGTATAATCATGGAGTAGCTATAGCCTTGGTGGCGCTCAGTGAGCATTTTTTTTTATATAAAAAGGAAAAGTTCTGAGTGTTCTGCACACAGAAATGTATGGGGGTGTCCACACCAAAAACACAGCTCTCACTTAAAGAGAATAAGAGATAATTACTCTAGCATCATTAGATCATCATCATGGGGGTTAGTTCCAACCCAGAGGTGAGTAAAAATGGCTCTTCCGGTGACTAAAGCTAGCTCAAGCTAAGGTAACTAGCTTCTTTTCAGGATGCCTGTTTTCAGAGGTCATAGCAAGCTTTCTGAGAAATGCCCGCTCTTGTGAGCAATTGCTTGATCCATTGCTATTTTTCGTATTGTTCTTCTATTGAATAAACTGTTTCCAGCCTCAGGTCATGAAAGTTTTAAGTTGCTCTCTAGTAGTTCTTTCCTATGCCACCGGCCCCTTCCTTCCATGCTCATTTTCTTCTCAACACCCCTCATTGACTTTCCTTCATCTTCTTTCACATCTAATTTTCACAGAAAAAAAAAATATCCCTGGACCTTCAACATGGGAAAGAGAACTTGCTCTCTTCTGACATGCAGGAAGCAGAGAGAGGGCATGGTGCCTCTGACTGCTCCCGTCTACTCAGCATCTGTAGATCAGTTCATGCAGAGATAAACTTGTGACCCGCCACAAGTCAGAACACTGTGAACTGGAAATGCATTTGACACACCCACCAGACACTGTAGGTTCCAACACAGAAAGCTGTCCAGTGTGGTTGTTTATTCTCATGATTGTATGGCTGCCTGGGGCCTTGGTTCACGACACTGGCCACCACTGAGAGAGGGTCACACTGAATTATCAGGGCACAGAAAAAGATCAAGATTCAGAATTCAAAATACAGATTCTCCTGCCTGCATGCTGCATTCTCACCACTGTGAGAACCATCTGATAGCTCCAGTTTGCCTTGTGGAAATGGTTGATTTTCTGAAGTGAGGGTCCCTGTGAGAAACTGCAAGGTGAAGCCTCCTTGATATAGCTGAGCTCACGCCTGTTGAACCTGCCTGAGATCCCTGGAGCCATCCTTAATGAGGGACATAAAAATCCACTCAATGCAAAGGTGCAATTTGTAGTGTATAGTCCTTGATCTTGACTTAGACTTTGGTCCACTCAGGATGTTAACTTATTTCATTGATGGCACTCTAGCTGCTTAAGAATTGTATCCATTTTTGTGTTCTCTGTACTTACCTTCATACTCAAGCCTGGCACGTCATTGATCTGAATCAGTGGTCCCTTCCTAAGCCTCTTTGGATTGTGTTACCCAAGATTCTATTTCCACCTCCCAGCTTGGCCTGGCCACCTGCTGTCAGATCTCTCTGCTACCCACTTCCGGGTTGCCCTCACTTCGTTTGCCAACCTTCCTGAGTGTTTTTCATTTATCACTCCTACTAAGACTTATCTCAGTGGCCATCTCTATCTTTGGGGTCTAGATATTCCTGCGATTTTCTCCTTCTATCCTGACCCATTCAAAAGCTATAATAAGTGTCTGAGGTTTGACAATCTCCTCTCCACTAGAGCTGTGACTATTCAAATGATTCAAATGGCATCTTGCTTTTGACTGAACTATGTCATATGCTTCTAGCCATTTTTCCACCTGTGAGGAAGCCGGCACAGACGACACTAATGTTAGAGGATCCGGGTCCTCTTTAGTAAACCACACAGGACCACATTACAGGCAAGTACACAATCTCTCTCCTGCCCCTCCTTTTCTCCTCTCCCTGCCCTCCCCTCACTCTGTAAGTCACCCAGGTTGGCCTGGAACTCATGACCTTCCTGTTCCAGACTCCAGAGTGTTGGTACTACCAGGCCTAACCAGATATTAGCATTGTTGACCTCCCTACTTTAAAAGTTTAAAGTGTTTTCCATTTGTGTATATCTATATATAGATATACACAAATATATATATATTTGTTATAGGAAAAAATTATATAAAATACAACCAAAACAAAGAAAAAAACCATAGATATATAAACTGTTCAGAAATAATCCTTCATCTCTTTATTTACTGTATCTATGGAGTAATACACCTATTAAATTGAATTTTATTATTTTATTTTCTCAGCAATATATTGTTTTAATCTGAATTTTATCAATAAATCACTTGTATTTCCACAACATAGGGCAAAAGCAGGATATCCAAGAGGAGTCTCAGTGAGGACCCAGCATCAATAGTGTGGTAGAAACCGAGGCCTTGAACCAGACTAAAGACTCTGCAGTGAACACTTGCAAGTAAAGATATATGGACAAAAAGGTTTACTGCATGATTCAGTGTGACACACTACAGCTTCCATGATGAGATTTTTTTTTCCCTCTTTTTTTCCTTTTCTTTTTTCTCTTAAATTTTATTTGTTGCCGGAGGGGGAGGTTTGGGGGGTGGTATTGAACTGAAAGGGCAGAGGGTGGACACCCAGGGATGGGAAATGGATGAGATCGAGATGCATGATATGAAAGACACAAAGAATAAATAAAAAGAAAGTTTTAAAAAAATTGCTTGTGCCGGGCGGTGGGGGGGCATGCCTTTAATCCCAGCAATTGGGAGGCAGAGGCAGGCAGATCTCTATGAGTTCAAGGCCAGCCTGGTCTACAGAGTGAGATCCAGGAAAGGCACAAAGCTACACAGAGAAACCCTGTCTCGAAAAACAAAAAAAAAAAAAACAAAAAAAAAAAATGCTTGTAGATAAATCAGATAAATATTAGATAAGTTAAAATATAATGCAAAAGTCTCCAAAAGGACACCAGGATCTTCTAAAATTCAGCTACAATATCACTTCTGTGTTTCTGTAGTGATTGTATTCTTAAATCATGTTCATAATTGAAATAATTAATGTGAGCAGTTGCATAATAAACTTGCTTTCTAGTAAATGTGGGGGATAATTTCAAAAATTATTTTATGTATGTGAATATTTGACTGCATGTATGTCTGTGTACCATATGTGTGCCTGGTGCCTGAGGAGGTTCAGAACAGGATATCTGATCCCCCAGAACTGAAGTTACACACAGTTGTGAGCTACCATGTGGGTGCTGAGGACAAGCAGCCAGCACTCTTAACCACTGTATCATCCACCTCTCTAGCTCCTTGTGGAGATTTTCATAAAATTAAAACATTTTCTTCCATTTTTCAGTACCAAACTCACAGAATTCTTTTAAGTCTGTAACTGGTTTTTGCATTTGACAGAATAACAATAGCTACTGTCAACAACTCTTTGTTATATGTTATGCTGAGCCTTTTACATTGTCATTTTGTTACTGTCTAAAATGAAAGAGTTAAGGAAGTTTTATATCCCCCAGATTATAGTTTTTTTAAAAATTGCATAAAGGTCAGAAATGCATTTAGAACTTGCAGTTGGCACAATAAAACTAGAGTTGATGGATAGAGATGTAGTTAGTTGCTAGTCAGAACATTAGTCTAGCTACACTAGGGAAAGAGAAGGGGAAAGGTACAATTGCTTCCTAGTTGTGATGGTTTAAATGAGAATGGTTCCCCTAGACTATAAATTTGAATGCTTAGTCACCAGGGAGTGGCACTATTTGAGAGGATTAAGAGATATAGCCTTGTTGGAGTAGGTGTGGCCTTGTGGGAGGAAGTGTGTCACTGTCGGGGTGGGCTTTGAGGTTTCCTATGCTCAAGATCCCACCCAGTGTCTGGGTCCACCTTCTGTTACCTTCTGATCAAGATGTAGCCAGCACTATGTCGGCCTGCATGCATGCCACCATGCTCCCCACCAGGATAATAATGGACTGAGCCTCTGAACTGTAAGCCACCACCACAGTTAAATGGTGACCTTTATAAGAGTTGCCATGGTCATGGTTTCTCTTCACAGCAATAGAAACCCTAACTAACACACCTGGTCTAAGTAACGACATAGTATATAAAGTTTTTATTTGTTTGTTTGGTTGGTTAGTTTGGTACCAAAACAGTGTCACCAACTGGGGACCAAATATTCAAACATATGAGCCTATAGGGGTCATTATTATTCAAACCACCACAATGTACAACAGAGATACCTGCAAATCTGTGTTTATTATTTATTCATGGAATTATTTACAAGGGCCATTTAAGAACCAGCTTAGATGCCCATCAACAGATGAATAAGTAAAGTTGTATATATACACACACCATGGAATTATATTTGGTCACAAAGAAAAATAAAATTATGTCATTTGCAGGCAAACAGGTGAAACTAGAGGTCATCATGTTCAGAAAAAAAATGAAAAAGACAAGTACCACATGTTTTCTTTTCTACATGTAAGTAGAGTTTTTTAAAGGAGAAGAGAGACTCTTTAAGAGACAGAGACCAGGGAAGATGGGATGGAGGACAAATACAGGTTAATATGATCAAATTTCATGATGTATACATGTGAGAAAACGTCATAATGAACCCACCATATTATGTAATGAATATGCACTAAAAAATAAAAACAAACAGTTCAGTTTTTAAATGGGTAAAAGAGAAATGCATTTTTATTAATTTTTTCATTTATTTTCCATACCAATAAATGCATCTCTTAAAGAGGCTAAGCAAATGAATAATCATGCAGAAAGAAAAGGTGTCAGTGCTTCCTGATGATGGGTGTAACCAGCTGCTCCAAGCTCCTGCTGTCTAGACTTCCCAGCCACGATAGGTTGTACCCTTGCACTATGAGCTGAAATAAATTCATTCTGTCTTGAGTAAAAAAGAAGAAGAAGAAGAAGAAGAA
This sequence comes from Peromyscus maniculatus bairdii, assembly GCF_049852395.1. Lineage (NCBI taxonomy): Eukaryota > Metazoa > Chordata > Mammalia > Rodentia > Cricetidae > Peromyscus > Peromyscus maniculatus. The sequence goes on from NC_134857.1 coordinate 4,213,069, forward strand.
GAAGAAGAAGAAGAAGAAGAAGAAGAAGAAGAAGAAGAAGAAGAAGAAAAGAAAAGAAAAGGTGTCAGTCATCAGGAAAATGAAAATCCAAAGTACAGTCAGACATAGTTTCACATCCACTAGTAGAGATTACATAAAGATAATAAATCTTTACATGGTTGTAAAGAAATTGGAATGCTTGTTAATTTCATTGGAAATGTAGAATTGTGAAGCCACTATTGAAAACTGTTGAATAGACCCTCAAAAAATTAAATGTAATTATGTGACCCATTTGTAGATGTCTATCCAAATTATTTTAATATAGGCATTTGAGCAAATAATATTATACTAATGGTCATAGCAGTACTACTTGCAATAACCAAAAGGTAAAAACAATCCAAATGTTCATTAGCTGTAAATGAAAAATACATATATATGTACTATATGAATAAACAAGAAATTTTATGTCAAGGAATTGAAAGTAGACACAGAGTTCACATATGTGTAATTCAGTTTATGTATACTACACAGGGTAACTAAATCCATAGATACAAATATAGACTATTTGTCCTTTGGAACTGAACATAGAGAGAAATCAGAAATTACTCCTTAAAGGTCCGAAGTATTCTTTAGGGTGATAAAAATATGTAGATTAAATGGGATGGTGGTTACTTAAAATTGTATGTTCTAAGTGCTAGTAAATTGTTCACTTTATTGAGATAAATGTTATTTTATATGAATGTCACCTAAAAGAAAGAATAAATACATGTTTCAACATTTTCTAATACAAACACCTTTATTCTTGTCTTGTTAGTTGTTTGAAACAGAATGAGTAATATAGTTTCATGGCCTTCACATAAAATTTCCAATTAATGATGGCAACAGCATGGGGAGGCTGTGAGAAAGCAACACACGGCAGAGAAAGACAAAGAAGGTAGACACTTTGTTCTAACCCAGAAGACAGACTAATGATCTCCTTTCCTTGCTTTGGAATTCTCCTGAAACTAACTTCAAGTTCAAGGTTCTAAAATCCTTATTTTTGGGACTGAAGAGTTGGCTCAGTGGTTAAGAGCTCATGGTGCTCTTGTAGAGAACCTGAGTTTGGCTCCTAGCACCCAACCACATGGGACAGCTCACAACCAATTATAACTTCAGCCCTAGAAGGAGTCAATGCTTCTTACCTGTACGGTGCGCGCGCACACATACACACACACACACACACACAGTTTTTGGGTGTTTTTTTTTTAATCCTAATTTCCTTTCTTGGGTGATTGGGAATTTATGAACATCCTGCCTTCTTCGTTTATCTTGGACTTTCTGATTTCCAGATGTTCAGGGGCAGCTCTTCAACTATGCTGGTTACTATTTCCTCACAATCCACAGCTGCACGTCTGTTATCACCTCCATAAGGAAGAGGCTATTGCTTGAACAATACAATGACATCACTAAGTCTCAGCCTTCATAAAAGTCTGCTCACTGATGGACACAGCATGTCCACACATGTCCAGAGTCCACCGAGTTCCTTTCAGTCATCCATAGAGTTCTCCTCACTTGCTCAATTTAGAGCCATTTGCTCTGTAACTCCTGTCCAAAGTCTGACAAGGATGATTTCTTCTCAAGACTGTTGGTTTATGAGCTGTGAATGGCTAGACCTTTGCTAAACTCTTCCCTGTTAGGAAATCACCAGAAGGCAGGCACCTGCCTTGTGTCACTGTGGCGCTCTACAGAACTGCTTTTCAGGAAAACGGTTTGATTAGACCAGCAGCTCATGGCAAGTTTTCTGTTAGGACTGGCTGACTGTAGCATGTGCCCTGCTACGGGAGATGCCATCAGCATCCTCTCATTGTTTTCTATATAAAGGTTCACATGGTCCCTCCTGATGTGCTGGCACACTTCTCTTTCCTTTAGGTAATGAGGAGGGTACTGTGTCATTATGTCCCTCACTGTCCCTGATTCCCTCAGGAACAGAAGCTGACAGCTTTCTCTTCAATGTCTGTAGCTTTCTGTAATTTAGATAAATAAATATAGAGATAAATATCAGAAGAGATTCTAGCCAGTCCAAGCATGGCAAACATGGCTCTGGCAGGCAGGCCTTCCCTTCTCCTCCTTACCCCCTGCTTTGCTAAAAATCATTACATGACATTCCTAAAGCTACCACCAAGGTCTAGTCCCTTATTTGGCCACTTCCTCCTCCTGAGGCCAAGGTCCAGCTATCAAACTATTGAAATTCGGCAATCAAAAACCCCCTTTTGTCTGTCCTGATTAACCTGTCTAATCAAAACTAAACACCTCTTCCTAATACCGGGTCTCCTCTTTTACCTTTATAAACCGCCATTTTACTAGGTGCCATGTCTGTCTCCTCTATCCAGAGGCAGTCCTTCTTCTGCTCCACCCCATTATAAGACAAATATTCCTCCTCCTTCCCTTGTTCCCTTCCCCTTCTCCCTCATCCTCTGTCTTTGTCTCTCACTCCCTGCCCTTTGTCCCTCCGGGGCAAATAAATCTCCTTTGTGTTGAGAACTTGGTCTTGGGGTGTCATGAGCCAACTTTGAGGTCCCTACAATATCTCCTTGGCTTCGGGACCAGTTTCATGACTCCTGTCCCTCTCTTTGCCCTCTTGTTTTGTCCTAACAGTTTAGACTTTCTTGGTTGATAGAAAAGACAAAGTTCTAAGTCTTAAGGTTCTAAACTACCTGGAATTTTGAGGAATAAACAACCGTGTTTTATCTGTGTTACTAATCAAGTATCATAATAATCTCATTTCCTCAATTTTCATCTCTAAAATGAAGATGGTTAAAGCTCACATGGTCATTGTGAAAACAAGTCACGTGCTATTATTTTTGCATTTTTTTCCTTCTTAAATTGTATGGTAAAATATACACTTCATAATTTGCCATCTTAACCATTTTTGCACTTAATGCATTCCCACTGTTCTGCATAGATCTGTCTTCTGTAAAAGCAGAAAAGCTTTTGAGCACTCAAGACTGCTCCTTAAACATCACCTTTCCACTCCACATCCTCTGAGCCCCTGGCAACCACCACTCTACCTTCTGTCTCCACAATTTTGCCTCCTGCAAGTACCTCATTTAAGGTGAAAGCATTTTTCTTTTTGTGACTGGCATAACGTCCCCAGGCTTCATCCACGTTGCATAACGCATCCAAGTTTCTAAGGATGAATATTCTTTTATGTATATGAATACTTGATCATAGCCTGTTCACCCATTCATCCACAGGTGGATATTTAAGCTGCCATCATGTTTTAGCCGTTGGGAACAGTGCGGCTACACACCTGCACACACAAATGTCTCTTCTAGACCATGCTGTTAATTCTTTGGAGTATAAGCAAAATTGCTGGAACAAATGGTAGTTTTGTTTTTTATTTTTAATGTTATTGTCCCGAATAATAGCACCCATTTATATTCGAATCATTGTGGGTGAAAAGCATTTCCCTTTCTTCACATTTTTGCTAATACTCACTGTCTTTTTTTATAATATCTTTCTAACTTTGGGTAGATGATACCTTATTTTTTTATATCCAATCTCACACAGATTTTTATCCTGTTTTTTTCTTCTAAGAACTTTATGTTTTTAGGATGGTTTGGATTTTTTTTCAATCCACTTTGATTTAATTTCTTATATGATGAACTGTATGATTTCAACTTAGTATTTTACATGTGAGTATCCAGCTTTCCCAAGATCATGTGATAAAAACACTTCCCTTCCTCTGTCAAATGGTCTTGACATTCCTGACAAAAATCACTTTATGATATATATGTGGCTTTATTTCTGGGGTTTTAATCCCATTCCATTTGCCTCTGTTTGGATTATTGTTTTGTAGTAAGTTTTAAAAATAAGAAAATGTCAGATATCCAATTTTGTTCTTCTTTATAGAATTATTTTTGGCTTCAAGAGCCTTTGGAATTCCATACTAATCTTTATTTGTGCATAGGTGTGTACATGTTTATGTTGGTGCAGATGTGTGTGAGTGTGTGAGTGTGTGTGTGTGTGTGTGTGTGTGTGTGTAAGCCAGAAGTCAATGTCAGATGTCTTTAATCAATAACTTTCCACCTTTCATTTTTTTGAGACAGAGTCTTTCACTGAAGTTGGAACACATCAAATTAGCTAGACTGGTTGGCCAGCAAATCCCATGAGTCTTCCTATTTCTACCTCTGGATCATAGGTGAGTGCTGCCATGCCTGGCTGTGTGGGTGCTATGGACCCAAACTCAAATTCTCCTACCCGCACAACAATCATGTCACTGAATGAGCCATCTCCTCAGCCTGAGACTCCATGTCAATTTTAAGATAGAATTTTCTGATTCTGTACAAAGGCTGCAATGATTTGAACAAGGATCGCCTTGTGTCTATAGGTCACTTTGGATATTATTGACATCTTAACAATATTAAATTGTCTAACCCAAAAGTGCAGGATGTTATCTCACTTGTTTTGTCTTCTTTTAATTTTCTTAAAATTTTGTAGTTGTCTGTACATTTTTCCCTTCTTGGTAAAGTACACTACTATGTTTACTATTCTTTTTGATGCTATTGCTAAAGGAATTATTTTCCAAATGTGAATTTTTTTGGCATTAGTTGTATATCCTGCAACTTTGCTGAATCCATTTATTAATTATAACATACAGCTTTTAGGTATAATTATTTTGATCATAAATTGATTCCAAACATCTCATATGGATATTAACATGGATATAAAATAATTTAAATAATTACTTATCCTCTCACTTTATGGAAACAGTTTTCGCAAAAGGATTCTAGTCCATTCTGAAGTCACTATTCTTCCATGGTTCTGTATCTGCTCACGTATGTGTGATTTTTCTAGAATTAAATGAACTTCTGGATCTATGTCCTTACATAGCAGCTGAGGCTGCACTACATGCTCCATGCCCTCCTGATCTTCTAGTGCAGCACTGTCGGAGATTTAAATATTACAGTTTATCACCGTCTTTTGTCAGTACCTGCTTTAGAGACACTAGACAAGAGACAATGTGTTTTTTTCTAACCATCATTGCCTTGGTTTCTTGTTACTTCCTGTCTGATGATGTACAGAGTGGCCAGTGGTTCCCTCCTAGAGATGGCAGCAGTATTTTTCTCGGGCTCCTTTCAGCCACGTTTTCCACCAGCTTTCCTTGTTGTCTATAATTCAGAACAAAGAACTAATTTCCTGCCCATCTTTACCTTTTCTTATACATAGTTCCGATCAAATGCTGCTTCAGTAAAGCACTGTTTCAACAAACAGTTCTTCTGCTTTGTGTCCATGGAGTTCCGAATGTCCCCAGGAGATCCCAGAGCAGCTACTCTGCTTCTCACTCCCTGATTCCCTTTGCCTATTTTGAAGAGGGCTGAGTATGTCGGGGTTGGTGAATTCAGTTCAACACTGCTTCTGTCCACAGTGTCCACAAAGCAGGAGTGGATGGACCCATCCCAGATTGAGTTGACCTTTAGGAAGGACCTAATTTTTTTCAAAGATTTCTTCTGTCAGTGCAAAACACAAGTCTTCCCTCAAATGGAATAAGAAATGGTTTGTTTGGAGGCAACTATGAATGATGAGAGCCTCAGCACACAGATTCAGGTTGTCCCAAAGACTTTTTACCCTGGTAGCAGTTACATGAGACTTAATTAGTTGCAAAAATAAATTTATAAATCAAGGTATTTATCAAATACAATGTGGTGGGGTGTGCTGGAGAGGCGGCTCCATGGGTCAGAGCAAAAGCTGCTCTTGCAGAGGACCTGAGCTTGATTCTAAGCACCCATGTCAGGCAGTTCACAACGGCCTGTAACTCCAGCTCCACAGGAATCCTGTGCCCTCTGAATCAACTGAGCGAAGCTTATATGGACTCACAGAGACCGAAGCAACAACACAGGCCCACACGGGTCTGCATCAGGTCCTTACATATATGTTACAGCTTTCAGTTGAGTGTTTTTAATGGGATTCTTGAGAGTATGTACAAGTGGGTTTCTGAGTCTTGTGCCTGCTCTTGGGGCTCTTTTCCTTCTGTTGGGTTGCCTTGTCCAGCCTCAAAATGATGGTTTTTATCTTATAATTTTTTATCTTGTCATGTTTTGTTGTTATCTTTTAGAAGCCTGTTTTGTTTTTGTTTTTTCCTAATGAGAGGGGAGGAGAAACTGGGAGAAGTAGAGGGAAGGGAAACTGATCTCAGGATATATTGTATGAGAAAGAATCTATTTTCAATAAAAGAAAAAAAAAAGCTTGTAATCCTAGTAGAGACAGGAAGAGCAAGAACCGAAGGTCATCTTCAGCTGTATAATGAATTTGAGGTCAGTCTGGGCTACTACCTCATGAGTCTCTCTCTCTTCTCTCTCTTCTCTCTCTTCTCTCTCTTCTCTCTCTTCTCTCTCTTCTCTCTCTTCTCTCTCTTCTCTCTCTCTCTCTCTCTCTCTCTCTCTCTCTCTCTCTCTCTCTCTCTCTCTCTCTCTGTTTTGCATTACAACCAAAAAGCTATTAGGTTGGATACATCGGTAGACAAAGAATGCCTTCTAAGTGAATTAAAGATTCCTCAAGATAATTTGACTATGGATCTGAAACATTCTAATTCTCCACAATTAAAAATTTTAATCAGTCATTCAACCTTGTATAATCTTCAACTCAAGTATGGGTGAGTGAATGTGTGTGTGTGAGTGTGTTCTGAGAAGTTCAATATAGCAGTTAGTTCTCCCTGCTGTCTCTCTGATGTGGATATGAATGACAAATGTTGTTCTGTGTCCTCAGAACTAGGAATGTTCATTTCTAGGATCTGATAAGGACAGGGCTGTGGTAGGCAGAAACAGTTGCTCAGGTCATTGAGGAAGACATCCCCAAATCATGCCACTGTTACTAATCATCATGATGCAGGGTTGACATTTTTACCTTTTGTAGCTGGCATCACATTTTGTATGTAACATATTACATCACAGGTGTATTATCCCGGACTTACCAAGAACACAGTTTGCCCTAGAGCAAAGGTCACAGATGAAAGAGGAGGGCCTGAGCCAAGCATGTGTCATCCACATGTCATCATCTCCTCACCAGACTGACATGGGTTTTGCTCTGTATCTGCAGTCATTTGCATTCTATTAAATATTACATTTGATGCTTGGAGTGTTTGAAATACTTTATTGTTTTTTTAACATTAAGGGACTTTTGGCAGTTTATGTAGTTATGACGTCATGAGGAGTGACTTGTTTTGATTTTAGAAAAGATTGGTCTTTAATATGTAAATTTTAGAAATTCTTGGTCATAGCTAATACTTCCATTTGGTCTGTTATCTGGGTATTTCATCGTATGCTAGCCCAGGGGAAACAATTGGATAGTCATGATACAGAAGAAATCAGGAGACAATATGGTATCATTTTTAATTTCTTTTTAATAAAATTACCCTTTTTCCATTTACCAAATGTTAGCAGTGGCAGCTATGGGAACAAGGGACCGGATTTATGATAAATTGGGATTTTCAATATTTCACGGGCCAAACTAAACCTTTTTCACAATAAGAAAGGGAAATGTGGCTCCAGTAGAGTCACTTGAAATCCTGCCCCTCTACTTGCCAAGATTCAAATGTGACTATTATATAAATTCCAGTGTTGTGTGGCAATTTCTCTGAAGTGAAAGATTCTCTTCTGGAGGGAGGACAGAGGCACATGGGACTCAGGAAGTAAACAAACTAACAAGTGACCAAAGTTATAGAAGCAGTAAGAACTACTGAGGGAGAGATTCTCCATCCTGACCTGTCCTGCCAACCTCAAGGGTACAGAGGGGTGAGGCTTTTTGGTGATGCAGCTGTCTGTAAACTGTCTGGGTATGTGCAAGAAATGCCCACTCCCGTTCCTGTAAGGGTCCCAGATAAACTCACTGGCTCACCAAACTGGACTTGGGTGGAATCCTTCTTCGGTCTGTCTCTCCTGTCTGATGTGGGTGAAGAAAGGTTTTTTTCTCCTCCCCCAGGAAAAGTCCCATGAATCCCATTCTGTAGGACACCTGGAAGTGTGTTTAATTTGGAAATGAGTTATTAAAACATGGTCTCTTAGGCTACAAGCTTCTTTTTTTGAAATAGCTATCTGAATATTCTATTTTTAATATAAATCCTTTTAAGGGATTAATTTTTTTATTACTTTTGGAAAGTTAGTGAGCTTAAAATTCTTATTTTAGTATTTAAACCTACAGAAATGCCTTATTGTTCTAGTATTCAGGCAACTTTGATAAAAACACTGTGTATGTTGTCATTGGAGATTGATTTTCTATAAGTTGTATAAAAAGAATCCTTTGTAGAGTAAGTTTATCCCATAAAGGCAGAAGTCTGAACGTCTCATAGGAATTCCAGAGCCCTTTCAGCCTGATAGTAGTGCCTCATCTTAACTTTTTTAGTTAAAAAAGGAAATAATGTGTGTGAGTGTTTACCTGCATGTGTGTCTGTGCCTTAGGTATATGCAGTGCTCATAAAGGCCAGAAAAGCACGTGAAATCTGCCAGAGTCACAGACAGGCATGAGCTTCCAGGAGCATGCCAGAAATTGAACCCAGATCCTGTGCAAGAGCAGCCTACGTTCTTTATTTTTTTCATTTTACATGTCAACCACAGTTCCTCCTCCCTCCCCTCTTCCTGCTCCCCCCACCTCTACCCCACCCCACCCCCATCCACTCCTCAGAGAGGGAAAGACCTCCCATGGGGAGTCAACAAAGTTTGGCATATCAAGTTGAGGCAGGACCAAGCCCCTCCCTGCTGTATCAAGGCTGAGCAAGGTATTCCTCCATAGGGAATGGACTCCAAAAAGCAAGTTTATGCACCAAGGATAAATCCTGGTCTCACTGCCAGGTGCCCCACAAACACACCAAGTCACACAACTGTCACCCACATTCAGAGGGCCTAGTTTGGTCCCCTGCAGGTTCTCCAGCCATCAGTCGAGAGTCTGTGAGTTCCCACTAGCTTGGGTCAGCTGTCCCTGTGGATTTCCCCGTCATGATCTTGACCCTGCTGCTTATACAATCCCTCCTCCCTCTCTTAGACTAGACTCTAGGTGCTCAGCTCAGGGTCTAGCTGTGGATCTCTGCATCTGCTTCCATCAGTTACTGGATGAAGGTTCTATGATGACAATTAGGACAGTCACCAATCTGATTACAGGAGATGGCCAGTTCAGGCACCCTTTCCACTATTGCTAGGCATCTTAGCTGGGGTCATCCTTATGGATTCCTGGGAATTTCCCTAGCACCGGGTTTCTCCCTAACCCATAAGGTCTCCCTCTATCAAGATATCTCTTCCATTGCTCTCCCTCTCCATCCCTTCCCTACTTGACCATCCCATTTTCTCATGTTTTCATCCCCTAAACCCTCCCCTTTTCCCCATCCCAAACATTTTACCCAGTCGATATTATCTATTTCCCCCTCCCAGGGAGATTCATGTGTGTCCCTCTTAGGGCCCTCCTTGTTACTTAGTTTCTCTAGGGCTGTGGATTGTAGCCTGGTTATCCTTTGCTTTACATCTAATATATCTAATATTCACTTATGAGTGAGTACGTACCGGGTTTGTCTTTCTGGGTCTGGGTTACCTGACTCGGGGTGATAGTTTTCTAGTTCCATCCATTAGCCTACAAACCTCATGATGTCATTGTTGTTTATCACTGAGTAGTACTCCATTGTGTATATGTCCCACATTTTCTTTATATTTTTTGGTTGAAATGACTCTGAGACCATCTTATACCTGTCAGAATGGCTAAGATCAAAAACACTGAGGACAGCTTATGTTGGAGAGGATGAGGCTAAGGGGAACACTTTCCCACTGCTGGTGGAAGTGCAAACTTGTACAGCCACTTTTGAAATCAGTATGGCAGTTTCTCAGAAAACTGGGAATGGATCTACCTCAAGACCCAGCAATACCACTCTTGGGCATATACCCAAGGAATGCTCAATCATACCACAAGGACACTTGCTCAACTATGCTCATAGCAGTTTTATTCATAATAGCCAGAACCTGAAGAGCAGCCTATATTCTTAACCTCTGAGCCATCTCTCCAACCTGTACAATTAGCACACTAATCTAATTGGTTGTACCCAAGTAACATATTTTTAGTACAAGTTGTATTGGTTTTTGGCTCAAGGAATTTAGATGTAAGATAAAGATACTCCCTGAATGGAGTTCCTTTGGGGAGATTAAAAACAGCACTCTGCCAGTCTAAATTCTGGAATTTTGTATCTAAAATATACTGAGTTGTAGCTAGAGTTTTCCTGCCTTGCCCACAGTCAGGACAAATCTCTGTCACCCACCAGTCCCACACCCGCTCAGACCCAACCAAGTAAACACAGAGACTTATATTGCTTACAAACTGTATGGCCGTGGCAGGCTTCTTGCTAACTGTTCTTATATCTTAAACTAATCCATTTCCATAAATCTATACCTGCCACATGGCTTGTGGCTTACCGGAGTCTTCACATGCTTCTTGTCATGGCAGCAGCTGGCAGTTTCTCTCTGCCTCAGCCTTCCGCTTCCCAGAATTCTTCTCCTCCTTGTCCCGCCTATACTTCCTCCTGCCTGACCACTGGCCAATCAGTGTTTTATTTATTGACCAAACAGATTTGATATACAGACCATCCCACAGCACTGAGTAATAAGGTAGTTTAATGAGAGAGGTAAAAAAAAAAAAAAGTGAGTCATTCTAATCATGATGCCTTGGTTTCAGGAAAGTACAAGAGCTTCGTGAGTAGTCATAACTAAAGCATGACTGATGTAGCTGGAAAGTTGGCTCAGTAATTAAGAGCTCTGGCTGCTTCTGCAGAGGACCTGAGTTGGATCCCAACACTCACATGGTGGCTTACAACAATTCATAGCTTTAGTTCCAGGGGATCTGATGCCCTTTTTCTGACCTCCTCAAGAACTGCACACACATACAAACATGCAGGCAAAAGACTCACACACATTAACTAAATAAGTAAAATAAAAACAAAAAGTTTCAAGCACGATTAATGAGAAGACACAATGTCACCCCCATTTGCAGTTTGGATTGGTGGAAACTAGTATTCTCTTAAGAATGCATCTTAAAGGTTTTACTTCACATTCACAGGATGTTAAATCAGACAGTGGGTGGGCAATGAGGACCAGAAGTAATAGCTCAAGATAACTTACCTGTGGGCCAGCAACATTGCAACTCTCCATGATCACAAACTTCTAGTCAGTATTATATAATTTTATATAATTTTTAGCATCGGTGTCCTGGCTAGTTTTATGTCAACTTGACACAAGCTAGAGTCATCTGATAGGAGGGAACCTCAGTTGAGAAAATACCTCCATAAGATCCAGCAGTAAAGTATTTTCTTATTAGTGATCAATGGAGGAGGGCCCATCCCATTGTGGGTGGTGCCATCCTTGGGCTGGTGGTCCTGAGTTCTTTAAGAAAGCAATCTTAGTAAGCCACGGGGAGCAAGCTAGTAAGCAGCACCCCTCCATGGTCCCTGCATCAGCTCCTGCCTCCAGGTTCCTGCCCTGTTTGAGTTCCTGTCCTGACTTCCTTTGATGATGAGTAGAGAAGTGGAAGTGTATGCCAAATACACCCTTTCCTCCCAGACTTGCTTTTGGTCACAGTGTTTGGTCACAGCAGTAGAAACCCTGACTAAGACAACTAGGATGGTGTTTTGTTTTTTTCCTGAGAACTTAGCTGGCACCTTTCCAGATCACTGAGGGGGTAGGACTGGGGTTGTAGTTACACTGCTGCTCTTCCTTGATCCCAGCACAAGGACCAGAGAAAGAGAGGTGTGTCCTTCTCCCTCTGTGCTTCCTCCATCATTTGACAGCTCCTCTTTCAGACCCAAACCTTCATCCCAAGCCAAGAATTGAGGTCACAGATGGGAGTCATCACTCATGAATGGGAGCAAAGTTGGGCGACAGCCATTAGGGTGTCAGCTTCCTTCAGAGTTTTTTAAATAATAAAAAGATACATTCCCATATGAGGCATTTGTTTTATAATAACATGAGTAGATGTAGGGGCCAGGCATAGATAAATCCATTTCTATGCAGCATGAGGGTGTCAGAAATAGATTTCAGAATATTTAAATTCTATGCATAAACAATATTACATATTGTTTCCAACTAGTATATTATCTTGAAAGAAAATAAAAATAAGATATATGGGTCTGTGGGATACCTATTAACCAAAGAAGGGATTGGGGCAAAATCATAAAACTGCAGATATGTTAATATGCTTGGACAGTCATAACAAAATGCTGTTGTAGATGAATTAAGCAATAGACACTTACTTTCTCTGAGTTCTGGATGTTAGAAGTTCAAGTTCCCAGTGACTTGCTTGCTGGCTTGCAGATATGTGCCTTCTCCCTGTGTCTCCTTCACCCCTTTGTTGGTGCAGGGAGGGAAATAAGAAGGGAAGGAGAAGAGAGGGTCCTGTGGTGTTCTAAGACTAGTCCTAATGCATTATGACCCACCACAAAAACTCACTCAACTTTACCTCCTAGAGACCCTTTCAAGACAGTCATGTGAGAAGTGCACTTCAGTATTGAATCGGGGACACAATTTACTCTTATCCATCACTGTGAATGATAACACTTAGTATTTGGATGTTAAAGATTGAAGGCAGTGATGATGTTGGTGGGGAGGTGGATATGATGAGAATAATTTTACATGAAATTTCATTTTCTCTTTCCAAGTATCTGAAGACATCACCTTGAAATGGGACAAACAAAAACAAAACAAAAGGAAGCTTCCATTGAAATTGGGCAAACGAGTAAACTCCAAGACTTTCGTTGCTAGGCTTCCCTCTATCCAGCAACAATGAGTGTTGTTCTTCTTTCTTCAGCAGCAGAGGTCAGAAAAACTGCAAGAACCAAATTAGTTAGAACTAAACTCTCGTAGCCTAATACTTCAAATTTCCAAAACGTAGTAAAATGAGCCACATTTGGGAGAGAAGAAGCTGCAAAATATTGGCCCAGGTCTGCTGTCCTGAAGTATACAGAAAGCCATAGGATCAAACTTCTGCGTGGTTTGTTCCACTCTTCTGTTTTGATGTACCCACACTAGCCTTGAACTCATGATCTTTCCACCTCATCTTCTTCAACATTTGTTTACTGCCACATATCAAAAGAGTCCAAACGTATAGTTTTGATTTTACAAATATATATACTTTGGATCTTTGCCTTTCCTTTCCAGGAAGCATCGCACTTGATGGACCTTTGGAACTGAACAGTTTGTTTATAGGACAGAATTTAAACACTAATTTAAACCCAAAACACCTCAGACTTGTACTTGTTTAAACTGTTATGTAGCAACTGTCATTTGGTGTTTTCTTTTAATTTATTTTTATTTCTCTTGTCAAATTCTTTTGTAAAAGACTGTTTATTATGTTTAGTTGTATTTATAAACATTTGCTTAGGAGAAAGCCTGAATAAAGACATTTGTATAACATTGCCATCTCATTTACCTGCCTGTTACTCCTAACTTCTGATGTATTTATTAAAAACCTGTCTTTTCACATAAAAAATTAACAAGTGATAATAAACATATTAAGCCAAACAGAAAATCCCAGTTTAAAAAAAATAAAAGATATAAAGAAAAACCAAGGGGTTGGGGGCCTAGGAAAGCAGTAGGACACTTGCCAAGCATATACAGAGTCCTGTGGTTAGTTCCCAGGATGGACAGACAAACAACAAAAGTAAGCTTTAGCAGGGCACACTGCCACTGGGGAAGATGGGATTGGAAGCCATAACTTCAAGGCCGAACTGGGTTATATGGTGAATTCCACTCTAGTCTAAGCTCCACAGTGGGCTACAGTACAATGGAGATCAAACAGAAACTTCAGAATTGAAAAACAGAATAACCAAAATGTACAAATCAATAAATGAAGTCAATGCCAGGAAGTAGAAAACAGGAGCCAGTGAACCATTAAAGTACAGATTTACTTAATCTAAACAAAACAGGGAAAATAAACCCACACACTCCCCAAAATGAACACAGAGACTCAGGTACTGCCTCAACTATAAGAAAAGAGCTAACCCTCATGTCTTGGTGAATTTGAGCAGGCAGAAAGTTAGACCCAAGAGAACCAAGGAGACTGACTATACCAGTTTATTGGTAGGTCTGTCTCCTGAAGGTCAGACTGCCCCTTAGTGGCTAAACATCCTTGAAGCTGGAGTTAGGTTCTTTCCAGTACATCAGAAACCCCAGGCACTAAGGCAGCTTTCCCAGTTGCCACACTAATGAATGCACTAATGAAACGTCCTGTTATTCTATTGCTGTGAAGAGACACCATGACTAAGGCAACTCTTACAAAAGAAAGCATTTAATTGGGGGCTTCCTTACAGTTTCAGAAGTTATTTCTGAAATATAGTCCATTATCATGACTATAGATGCATGGCCGCATGCAGGCAGACATGGTCCTGGCAAAGTAGCTGAGAGTTTTACATCCTGACCCTGAAGGGGGAAGGGACTGAGTTCAGCATGGGCTTTTGAAAGTTCAAAACCCACCCCCAGTGACATGCTTTCTCCAACAAGGCCACACCTCCTAATCTTTCTAATCCTTTCAAAGTGTTCCTTTCCCTGGTGACTAAACATTCAATCATATGAGCCTATGAGGGCAATTCTCATTCAAAACACCAGAAGTCCACATCTTCAAAAGGCACCAACTCAATTATATCATTTTTAGTGTGGTTTTAACCATGCCTTCCATGGGCTGTTCAAAACTGTCATGGCAAAAAGTACTCTGAGAGGGAGATCTATTCCACCATGACCTGGGAGACACTAAAAGTCCCCTTACCCCGTGAATAACAACCCATCTCATGAATATTAATAAAAATGTTTACAAAAACACAAAATCATACTATCTTGCTCCTATCCACCCTTGAGTCAGCTTATTCTAAGCCCTCTGGAGTGTACTACTGTTTTGCTAAATAAACTTCTGTTCAACTGTCAGTATCTCCTAGACTAAGTCTTTCCTTCAAGCAGACAAGAACAAGGAAAATCCATAGTCTTACAACAAAGATCCCAGAGGAAAGAAGTGAGGCAGGATTAAAGCCATGTATGAAGAAATAAAGATTTTAAATTTTCCCAGGTATGGTAAATGACAAGCTTGAGAATTCAAGATGCTTGGGAAGTGTCAAAAGATGAGCCAAAGATTTGCTATAATGTGAAAAAAATCAAAAGTAACAACAAAAAAAAGTCTTGATATAACAGTAAGAGAGAAATGGCACCTTATGCATCTAGGAAGAAACTATTTGAATGGTGATAGATTTCACTTTAGAGATCATGGAAGACAAGATAAATTTGTGGTTACTTTTCAAGATTTGGAAAAGTAAATAACTAAAAACAAACAACAAAAACCAACAAATCTTTCAGAATTTTATATCCACTGAAAATGTTCTTCAGTGATAAAAGGGACATTACCTGGTAAAGGAAAAAAAAGATTTTGTTGGCTGCATCTCAAAAAGGATGCCCTATAAAATCAGAAAGAATTATCAGAAAAGGAATTATCAGGAAGGAGCATCAGTAAAAAGAAAGAACAGGAGAGAATAATACATGAGTAAACACACTAGATTTTCCTCCTGCCATTCCTGAATTATTTTTAACAGTTGAAGATAAAGTTAAAACAATGACCATTATTATTCTAAACGCAGAGGCAGTATTTAAGATAATACATTTAGACAAGATTAAGGGGACATAAATAGAGGTAAGATAACTACACTTGACTCAAGGTGGTAAATATTGGCACCAGTAGACTGTGGTAAGTTATCTTCAGAAATGAAATACCTAGAGAACTCAGCCCTAAAGGCATGTAAAGAAACACACAAAATAAATAAACTACTAAATATAAACCTAAATGAGTTGTGAAAATGTTTATATAACTCAAAGGAAGATGGGGAAAAGAAATTAGATAAATTAATAACAAAACAAAGAAAAAACAATGTATATACTGAAATCCTAATTTATCAGCAATTACATTAAATGTAACTATATTATCAAAAGACAGAGATTCACAGGCTAGAGCAAAAATAAATAAAACAATCATGATCCAAAGGTATGCTGTATATCAGAAACTCAATTTATTTGTTTGTTTGTTTTTACATCCCAACCACATTTTCTCTCCTCGCCTCCCTCCTCCCAGTCCCTGCCCCTACCTTCCCTAAAAAACAAACAAAAACAACAAAAAAACCTACCATCAAACATTTAAAATGTTCTTCTCTTACTTCCACACTTGATTCTGAGTATGTATACACTTTATATTTTAAAATGCAACTTTTGTTTAAAAAAAAAAGAAAGAAAGAAACTTAAAACCATAGTGATAATTTATGTTCAAAGTAAAAGGGTGGGAAAGCCATGCCAGGAAAACACTACTCAAAAGAAGTCAGGATACTTACATTATTATTTGGAGAGTGACCCTTAAAACAAGTCAATCATTGGCACAGAGAGAGGCAGCACACTATGATGACTACATGCCACTTCAACATGTGTATTCATAAGGCAAAAATCTATAGGATATGTGGAGTAAATGCCAACTGAATTTAAAGTAGATCTCCAAGTACAGGTGAATACCCCAATATTAATGGCAGCTTGATGAAAATCCAGGAGCCTTTGAAAACACAAAGATAGGTCCTCTAACTTACAGATTTAAGTGCTGAGATTGCTTCCACATCTCCAACTCACTTGACCATGCTCATGAGAGGTTTTGGGGAGCACTGAGGAGGATTGTCATTTTAGGTAAAAGAGTATTAAGTGTGCTCAAAATCTTAGCTAGAACAACAAGGCAAGAAAAAGAAATAAAAAGGAGGCAAATGAGAAGTTCAAAGGCCAAGTATTGCTTTTTGCAGATGGCAGGATCCTTAAAACAGCCTAAAAACTCCACTAGGTAACTCTTAGTCTGATACACACTTTCAGCAAAGTAGCAGGATACAAAACTGATATACATAAATCAGCAGCCTTTCCATACACTAACAATGAACTCATGAAGATAGAAATT